>NC_136265.1:78137448-78184948 GCF_964187855.1 Myxine glutinosa | reverse complement strand
AACCTCGCTGGCTTCCGCTCAAACCAGCCCAGAAACCCACGAGGTAAGGCCCGAAAAGGGGGGTGGAATGCCAGGATGAAGGTGCGGCCACGTCAACCAGCCATCAATGCGGGGCCAGTAAGCCAACACCAGCCAACCAGGGCTGAGGTGAGGTCGCCTGACAGGCCGTGGTTTTGGGCTCTGAGAGCATTTGCTGGCTTGGTTATAAAAGCGTGCACGCAAAGCCTTCAAAGGACTTATCGTGGTTGAAAGGACTGTGCAGAGAGGACTGGACTTGGACAATTTGCGCTTATGAGAAGGACTGATGCGATTTGAAAGACTGTGCACAGAGAACTTATCGTGGTTGGAAGGACTCGTGAGGAAGGTGCAGTGTGATAAGAACTTACGGAGCAGCGCTTATTACCGAAGACTGAAGCCAAGCATTGGTATTACAAAGGACGCGCTGTGGCAACCCGCTGTACTGAGGGCGAGCATGTGGCACGCATTGCGAAGAACCGCAGCGTGCAGGACATTGGGGAGGGGGCGCCTGTCATTATAATTTACCTTCCCCTGTCATTATAATTGTCCGTACGCGTTACACTACGTGGAGAGCTGCCTGCCGGGTTTCGTCTGCTGGACTGGAGCCGGGACACCATCGCCGGACCTTCCACCCTACCATCTACACCCCCCGCGTGAGTCTGGAGTCTGAGACCGAATCTGAGAGCGATCGGGCCCGTGTCCAGGGAATAGAGCAAGACTGTCTAAGGCTGCCCTGTGTACTTTTCCTTCCTCTTTCTTTCTTGTACATTCTTTCGTTTCCTCTTCTACTTTGTACATTTGTAATAAATTGCCCTGTTTTTTTTGGGTTTCTCAATCCGATCGTCCTAGTGTTTTCTCCATTGGGTAAACGCGGCACGATTCGGGACCGCTAAAATCGGGTTAGTCATTGTTAACAGCTCGGGTCGCGGATTGCTATCCGCTCGGCGTTTCCACCTGATATCCGTGATTCGAGCGGGAGTTATTCCCTTGCTTCACGGTCGGTGGTAGTACTTAGGTAATAGGACTAAAACTCGACCAACAACCCTATTTACCACCGACCGGAAGGAACGTTATAACCCCCAGGGTCGCGTCGGCCAGATAAAAGACAAGGGGATTAACTCCATCTTGATAAGGGGAGAGCCGACGTCGGAGATCCGCAACAGTATAAATATATATGCTTATGTATGTGTGTATATGATTCCTATATATGTGTAATATATATATATATATATATATATATATATATATATATATATATATATATATATATATATATATATATATATATATATATATATATATATATATAGTTCAAAACACACCTGGTCACAAGTGTGCGTCATTGACCGGGTCCTCAGTCGAGGTCCTCAGCATCAGCCCGTTTCGGCCCTTCAACCTCGATAGGGTCAGCTAAGGTGGGCCAGCAGTGGCACATACACCTCTTCATGCAGCAACTACACTTGGATGCATACATACCCTTACCCCCCAGCCAGTGCGAACACAGACGCCAACAACAAAATCGCCTCCACTTCCAGAATCCACAGCACCAAACAAGTAAACATGGTGGAACACTCAAACACCCACCTTTATACACTTCACCACTCACCAACAAAACACACCACGTCATTCATATTCATATACACACACACACACACACACACACACACACACACACACACACACACACACACCAACCACCTACCCTTATAACATACACCACTCAACATACAAAAACACACACACTCATGCAAAAATTCATTCATGCAAAAACACACACCCTCACCCACTCACTCACATACACAAAATAAGAAGTAATAATAGTAAAAAAAAAAACAGACACAACCAACGAACCACCCACCTTCCCTTACCAACATGCACCACTCATGCAATATCATTATATATATATATATATATATATATATATATATATATATATATATATATATATATATATATATATATATATATATATATATACATACATACATACCAAGGATGGACAAGACAGGGCAGACGAAAGTTTTTATCACCTCTCGTCCCTGTTATACAGCTTTGCGCTCGCTCTGCACCAATGAAGGAACAAAAAATGGTGACATTCTTGATTTCTTCAGGCAGGTCTGCAGCAATGACTAGCTCTGACAAAGTGTTGATGTCCTCAAACAGATTGGCTTGGCGATTTACCATCCCTCGGTGTGATATACAGTCTGTCTTATAAGCAACACTACGATGGCAAGTTGCCAAGGCTGAGACTCAAAATCTGCTGCCAGTTGACTTCAAAAGCATATTTTAAACTTACATAGAAACGTCCTCAGAAGACTTATGATCAATTAGCTATTGTGAAGGAATACTATACCTACATGTGATTGATCGGGTTCCATAAGAAATTTTATGAGAGCACGTGCTCACTCTATTCCCAGAAGCAACATGTTCCGTAGATCTGTTTCCTCGTACAGAATCTTCACTTCAACTCATGCTCCCATCTATTTCAGGCCTAACATTCGAATCATAGCAATTCCGTCCTCATTCGCTCCACTCCCAAGGCTGCGGTTTCCTGCAAAATCATCCGGCTGTGCAGAACTCATTCTTTAGTTGAATTTGTGGAGTGTTCTGAATCCCAATCCTGACAATCTCATCTGGGTCAGACCACCACTCGGTTTGTTTTATTTGCGCCGCTTGATACGCTAACGTCATCACGCCACAATTGAAGGCACATGATGAGATTGGTGCTTTCGAAAATAAATTCGTGAATGCATGATATGCTTGACCCCGACGCAATCGAAGAAATCCAAGGAAATGGAGACAAAGGAAGAGGCCTTTTTAAGAGATTCCTCCTGTTTAATAATATTTACATTCCATTTTTATAGGATGTGCTGCAAGTCACGTGCCATTGGGATTTAACGTTTGTTTTAGGATTTAACGCTTTTTATGACTCCGCATTTAAACGGCAAATTACAACAAATGCTCAAACTGCTCACCATGAACAATGATGCACTTCGCAATTCAATACACACAGGTCTGCTTGAAAATGCCTCAACACGTCAACATTGATCTTGGTACAATGAAATCGCATTTTCTCCATCAGTTTCTCGATGTTTCTGCGACAATCGATGTCGCTAACTGGCTTCGAATGCCCCCATTGAGACAAATCAAGACGAGTTAGGTCCTCTGACCCCAATGGCTATAAACAAGACCTCGTCATCCAATCTGCTCGTGTTGTGGGAATGACCCATTGAGAAAATCACGAACTCATTCCAGAGCGTGGTCTTGTTGGAACTGCAGGTTAGGCCATTGTTCCGATGGAAGGTCGACGAGGGGGTCATCGAGAATGGATAGCACAAACGTGGGTTCCCTGTGGTGCCTGAATTTAACCACAGCCTGTTTATTCCTACAACCGAATCCGTTGCATTATTTATTTTACAAAAACAAGGCCCCCAGAAGACTTGTATTCAATGTAAGAAGCCAGCAGATGAGACAGCAAAGATGAAACACTGACAGATGACACTCGCTCTTCCGTGACGCTCACTTGTAGTGAAGAAAAAATGTGAGTGGTGTGCACATGTGACTTCAGGTAACAATGGTGTTGTGAATAATTAAAAGGAAAATCGTATGTCGGTATAAAAAAATCCATTGAAGTGGATGAACGTTTCAAGAAGAAATAAAGGAGTAGGATAGAAAATAATTTTATCGCTTAGCCAATAAACACTTGTAATTACTTGCTAATTCATATATCTTGCAGTCATATACATAGGCCTCCTGTTTATTTAACTTCAATACATCTATTTGGCATTGGCCTAGGCCTTGGTCTTACTCTTCTGAAAGATACCGTGGTCTTTTTAGCCCCCCCCATTGGACTTAGTCCAAAACGGGGACTTATGGATTGTGTCTCGGCTATCCATACGTGTCAGCAACCATATCTGGGACATGTATGGACTGATTTAGTTCATACTTGGTAAAAGACAATACATGATGCTATACATATGCACATGATTTTGTTTCGTGATGCGATCAAAGATGGCCGACTGGTGGCCATTTTAGTTGTAAATAAAACCCGATGTTGAACACTTCCTCAACCATTTCCCGGACATGCATTTACCGATTTTGTTCGAACTGGCACACAGATAATGAATGATGGCTTACAAAAGCACGTCATTTGTTTTCGAGATCATATCCAAGATGGCCGACTGGCGGTCATTTCATTAGGTAAATGTATCCCCAACCATTTCTCGGACATACATGGACCAATTTTGTTCAAACTTGGCACAAGCACAGTACATTATGGCATACAAGTGCTTCTCACTTGATTTCGCAATCTGATTAAAGATGGCCGACTAGTAAACTGGCGGCCATTTTACTTGTAAAAAACCCCAGTATTGAACACGTCCTCAACCATTTCTCGGAGATGCATTTACCGATCTTGTTCAAATTTGTCACACAGATAATGATTGATGGCTTACATAGGTACGTTATTTCTTTTCGAGATCAGATCCAAGATGGCCGACTGGTGGCCATTTTGGTACTTAAACGTGTCCCCAACCATTTCCTGAACATAAATGGACTACTTTTGTTCAAACTTGGCACAAAGACAATATATGAGAATATACATATGCATATGATTTTGTTTTGTAATCCAAAAAACAAAAATTAACAACTGTCGGCCTTTAAATTACTAAAAGTTAGAGAGAAATTACTAAAACGACGGGGCTATAACATTTTCTGTCTTTTTCTCCTTGTTCTTATTAATTTTTATTATCTTTTATTTATTCATCAACAATATTAGAAGTACATTTATAAACTGTAATATTGTGCTGAATTCCTTTTACACAATATCAGATTCTTGGTCTGTTGTTATGCAAAGGAAAATACTTTTTCTAATATTGCCTTGTAAATCCTCAAACAACATGTCGGATGAATTGGAGGTATGCAACACTTACCCCTGAGTTCGAATGCTTTTGCTATGTTCGTCGGAATTTGAATGCTTGAATGTTTGAATGCCTGCTTGTGAAACCAATTATTGCAATTTGCAAATTATTCCACGTTATGCTGAATAGTTCTACACCCTTGAGGACCTGAAGAATGGTCTGAAACTACTGCAACATAACAATAAACCCTGGTAAGTCTCGTGCACTTACACGTGTCTACACAAAGATCGTCTGGCAGATCCTCCAGTTCATTTCTGTAGTCAACCATTGCCTGAGGTGAAGTCTCTGGCCTTATAACCTGTAATTAACTTTCTTGGACTGTGTACCATCTGTCTGACAATATCTCCAAGCTGTGGGACATGTATATATTTTTTGCAGAGTTCAGATCTTCCTTCCAGTGTTTGTTCTTACCTGCCACCAATATTCAATGCATTCATCCACAACACCACCAAGGTGACAAAACAGCTCTCCATAGCACAATAGACACAGCTATAAACTGTCGTCCTGGTGTTTCACATGCAGGGTGATTCATCAATGTGTTTGCCGCCCCTTGGTTGGACGTTAAATTGGGTGTCCTGTTTGCTGGATTCGTTGGTAGACGTTAGATATCTCACCGTGTTCTTCACCAAGAGTAGGTGAGTTACCTTCAGCACCCTGACCAAATTCCATATCCCCACCCTGACCAAATTCCATATCCCCACCCTGGCCAAATTCCATATCCCCACACTGACCAAATTCCATATCCCCACACTGATCAAATTCCATATCCACACTGACCAAATTCCATATCCACACTGACCAAATTCCATATCCCCACAATGACCAAATTTCATGCCTACACTGACCAAATTTCATATCCCCCCATTGACCAAATTCCATATCCCCACCCTGACCAAATTCCATATCCCCACCCTGGCCAAATTCTATATCCCCACCCTGGCCAAATTCCATATCCCCACACTGACCAAATTCCATATCCCCACACTGACCAAATTCCATATCCCCACACTGATCAAATTCCATATCCACACTGACCAAATTCCATATCCACACTGACCAAATTTCATATCCCCCCCATTGGCCCCCTCGTCCCTCGATCAAATGGCCCCTCGTCGACACGTCATCTTTTACATTATACTGAGATGGGTTTTTTGAGCAACGTTTTAAGTCAGAATTTCGTCCTAATCCGTCCACAACGTTTTGAGATATCTTGTTCACAAACAAACAAACAAGAAGACGTCATGCACGATACCTGCAAAATCCCCCCCCCCTCCCCGAAAAAAAGGTTGCAATTGATCCAGCAAATTGTGCATTTCATCAAGATCAAAATTTACGATTTTCATCAAAGCCTGGGCCAATAGGATGAAAAGTGATGATGTTTAGTTGAAAATTGATGATTTTAGAAGTTTGACCTGGAATTGACCTTTGATCTTTTGACCTCAAAAATAGTTGGTTTCCCAATTCAGTGAGGCAATATGCAAATACTGTTAAATTCTTAAGTCAATTGGATGAAAATTGATGATTTTGGAAGTTTGACCTTGAGTTGACCTTTGACCTTTTGATCTCAAAAATAGTTGGTTTCCCAATTCAGTGAGGCCATATGCAAATGCTGTTCTATTTTCAAGTCAATCGGATGAAAATTGACGGTTTTTCAGATGAAAATTGATGATTTTGGAAATTTGACCTTGAGTTGACCTTTGACCTCAAAATCAATAGGCTTCTCAATTGTGATGACCTCTACAACTTGGTGAAGTTTCGTGAAGATCGGTTGAAAATTGTGACCTGCAGGCGACTGACAGACAGACAGAATAACAACGCACAAGACCAACCAATATACTTGAAAAATCTTCGATTTTGCAAGTAACAAACGGACAGACAGGGATGCAAACATAACGTCCATCCACCTTCGGTGGCGGAGGTAAAAATGACTAAAAATGTGCAGAATCCCTGAGTAGGTCGGTGATGACAGATTGCCCAACAATCATCCACTGCAACAACTAGTGCTCATTTAACTGCCCCACTTATTCCCACCTTGTGCTGTGCAGTCAGCTGGGGAATGTGTTTGGCCAAGTTTTTCACGAAACAGCTGACCAGGCCTGACATTCTACTGGAGATGAGAGGAATTTGGAATTTGTTCAGTGTACCAGTTATAGCTGACAAGTAATAACAACAAGGAATAACAAGGAAATTATATACAGGAAAAGGTCAAATGGCCCATCATGGCTTCACCACGCAAACATCAGATTAAATAAATCTGCCAAAATGATGTAATTTCACTGAGGGAATGGGGGGGGGGGGGGGGTTGGGAGGAGGAGCAGGGATGAAAAAAGTGTGGTAGGCTCAAGGATATCACAAGGGTGTTAAAAATAACAATTGGGGGAAATTTTTTTGTGTGGGGGAGAGGTGGATGAGGTGAGGTTGTTTTAGGGTGAAGAATATGCAAGACCAACCACACACTATCCCTTGACGAGACCCTGTCACAGACATTACACTCAGCACAGATTACGCAATCACTCATCACCTGCCAATATCCCTGCACCCCTCTATCTCCAATGCCTCTAGTTACCTGTCTAGTTCCAATTTGAACCGATCCGAATGTACAAAGTCATGTCTCCTTCAGCCAGTCCTCATAGCCGAGTCTAGCGAGACCCAAAATCAATCTAGCATCCCTACGCTGAACCCTCAACATAGCAATGTGCTTTATGAGCTTTGGTGACCAAAACTGGACATAATAATCCATGAGGCCTCACAAAATTCCTACACAGTGTTAAAACTACTTCCTTTGATCATAATATTAAATACAATCTAAATCCTATTTACATTACCTATACCTGCCTGGCAATGTTATGTCTGCTTACCACCCCCATTCCCCTCTCTCTCCAAACTAGTGGGCCCGTTGTTCCATTGGACCAAATTTTCATTGGTCTTCACAGCCTTGTAGCATACCTGCCCTGCTGCACTGCTTGATCATTAGCTTGCCTTTCACCAAACCGAGATGTGCTTGGGCGAGTGAGGAGCGGGATATTATACATTCGTTATTATTTTTGCCAAATCATACTAATATTATTGTTGTAGTTAATATTATTAGTATTAATTAATTTATGCTTTGTTGCAATAGTATCATTATTTTTGTTATTTATTAAGTAATTAGAATGCCATGCTGTGGAAGGACCTATTAGGCTGCTCCATACACCTTAACATGGCGTACACTTAAAACATGGGAATTCTTCCGGACTCCATAGTTAATTAAGCAAATCAACGCATGAGGTCATGACGATCATTTTGATGTATCACATTTCACATCAGAACGCTCCAATATAACTCCACAAAAACACGACACACACACACACCTGTCCATTTATAGTAGAAGATATATTACTACCCCCTGATATTTCTCCTGTGTGACAAGCTCTATTATTGCCACCTTGCATCATGTAATCCTGATTTTCATCATTCTTACCCATCCCAATTACCATACATTCATTTATAAATTATTGCATCTATCAATCTTTTTAAGGCCATTTTTCCCCGCTGGAGTGGGGGTTAGCCTTTTTTTGTTGTTTAAATGTTTTTTGTTTTTGTTTCAATGTTTTTTTTTGTTTAAATGTTTTTTTTTGTGTGTTTGTTTTTTGTTTAAATGTTTTTTTTGTTGTTGTTTAAATGTTGTTTTTTTAATGGCTGATGCCCTTCCTGACACCAGCCCTTAGTCACATCTTACTATGCACAGGGATACAGTGTACCACAGGGATACAGTGTATAGTGAAAGTCAAATGCACAACATTGTCCCAATAATAGGTTTAATGAAAATTCGATCTCTGGGAACATCCTGTAAAAATACGATCATGCAATATATCAAGATTATATAATCAAGGAGAAGTCCAGCAATTATCAATCAGTACAAGCAAGACGGGATCATCTAAATATACGCACCATTCGAGTCTACGCTGTCACAGATTAAATGTCACAGGAGTGATCCGGAGCGATGACTGGACTGAGTTCTTATAGACGCCTCTCAGTGGTTGGAGAGAGCATAACACCTGGGTTCAACTTAGATACAATTTCATTACATTCTCCCCGCCGTTAAAACTACACTTCCGCTAAGGCAGGAATCAAGCACGCAGCAGCATTAGTAGGGGCAGCGATTGCCCGTCCATGTCAGTCGGTCCATCCGTAGCGATCGAGGCGACGAATTTCCCTTCCGGCACGGGTCCGGAAACTACCGGGTGCTACATCCCCAAGACCAGAGTCCCCTGCGTCGGAGTAGCCACCCAAGTCAGGTGACGAAGATGGCACCATAGAGCCTACAGGTGGGGGTGCATTTAGCGGTGAGAGGGCCGGAAAATACTCCACAGGCGGAGCAACGGGAGAGTCCATAGACTCGTAAATTGGTTCGTCAATGTCCCCACAAAGGGCCAGGTGGCGTACGGAGACAGTTGACTCGCGTCCATCCAACATCAACACACGAGCATGCTCGGGATTAGCTTGGAGTATTTGCACCCTATCCACTAGTGGATCATACTTACTCATGTGAACCGCACGTTTGAGGTAAGTCGGTCCCGGCTCTGCAAGCCAACTCGGTAAAGATCTGGTACTACCCAAACTCCTCGGGTGATAAAACATCCGTTCTTGGGGAGTTTGATTGGTAGCCGTACACAGTAAAGTCCTGATCGAGTTCAGTGCCACAGGTAGCGACCAAGCCCATTTGTCTAGGCCTCGGCCGAGGGACTTAAGGCTCAGCGTAACGGCTCTCCATATAATACCATTGAAGAGTTCGACCTGTCCATTCGCCTGCGGTCAATACAGAGTGGTATAGCTAGAAGCGACATTATTTTGGAGTAAGAAGTTCCTCACCTCCTGGGACAGGAACACCGCACCCCAATCGGTATGCACGTCGGCCGGATTCCCAAACATAGAAAACAAGGTCTGCAGGCACCGGATAACCGTGGCGGCTGTCATATCTACGCACGGGAAAGCAAAAGGGAATCTCGAGAACTCATCAACGATTGTGAGCAGGTAACGAGAGTTACTCGATGCCGGTGATGCCGGCAGTGCCCCTTTGAAATCCATCGCCAGTCTCACCCACGGCCTAGTCGCTCGGACCAGCGTTCCCATAGGAGGGTTGTAAAAACGCGGTTTGAGTTCAGCACATACAGAACAAGTGCGACAGATCTGACGAATATCTTCAACCGAGTAGGGCAAGTTACGACCGCACAAAATGAGCGAAACGCGTCACCCCGGGATGGCACAAGGTGTCGTGCAAAGCACGCAGATCCTCAAAAGATATGAGACTCGCACACGTCGCCGGCCATGATAAGGCGTCGGCAACCAGGTTATCCCTCCCAGGGCGATATTTGATTGTGTAGCAGAAATCGGCGAGTTCGATCCGCCAGCGAGTGATTTTCTCATTCTTAATGCGTTGAGCATGCTGGGTGTCATACATGAACGCAATGCTCTGTTGGTCCGTGATAATTTGGAAGCATCGCCCGAGCAAATAGGGACGCCAACGCCGAATCGACTCGACGATGGCATACGCCTCCTTTTCGACAGACGAATGTCTCCGCTCAGCGGAGGAGAGAGTTCGCGAAAAGAAGGCCACAGGGCTACCCCCCCTTGGGAGAGAGTTGCAGCTATCGCATGATCCGACGCATCACTTTCCAAAACAAAAGATTTATTTTCGTCAATCGTCGCCACAGCGGCGCCAGCGATGTCGGACTTAAGGTCATGGTAAGCGGCCTTGGCGGCAAGGCTCATGGGGAACGTTTTGCAGTCCACAAGTGGGTGGAGTTTCGTGGAGAAATTTTTTACCCACTTAGAATAATGAGCGAATAGCCCGAGAGCACGCTTCAACGAAGCATGATCGCAGGGCGGGGCCATGTCGAGCAAGGGTCGCAGATGCTCCTTATCCGGAGCAACAGAGCTGTGGGTCACGGTGTACCCCAGAAGATCTATTGTGCGGGCAGAGTAGCGACATTTAGCCTCATTCATCTCTGGCAACAGAACACAGTGTATAGTACGTGGTGTTATGTAGAATTATTATATGTAAGTGCAAAATTTGCTACACTAGTGGAACCAATGTTTTTTTGCATCTATATACCCTTGGCAACAAGACCTGAGTTGGTTCCATTTTTTTCAATGGCGTCTTCGGCGGCCATTTTGAATTTCAAAATGGCCGCCGTTTTTTGCAATTTTGTATGTATTCTAATTTCTACAGTCTTAAACTACCCATAGATAACTATAATTACAATAATGAAAGAAATATGAACATTTGCTTTATTCTTTTTTATCTTACAGGTATTCATAGACAAGTTGGATTTCAGCTTCACTGCCGCATAATGTCATCGTTTGAAGAGCCGCCTTCTAAGAAGCAATGCACAAGTTACGAACTTTGTTTATTCTGCCAAGAGAGAACTCCTGAACCTTTAGTTGACGTTGCTCATGCCAATTTCAAATGTGCTTCATATGAAACATTTCTTAGCAGCTTACACAAAAGAGTGCAACTTGGCAACTTAAGCTTTGCGTCAGCTAGTAAGAGACTATGTGATGTTTCTTCAGTAGTACTTAAAGAAAACAAGTACAAAAAGTTTTAATTAAAACAAAAGCCGCGTCGATGTTACACAATGCCTAGATGCAGCTGTGCCTATAACGTCGATGTTATAGGCACAGGACATTCCTATTGATTCGATTACTTGATGTTATTTTTGTGCAAAGTGAAAATATATCTCGGCAATTTCCCGTGTGTGGCGACGAATTTTTAATATATCTCGGCATTTTCCCGTGTTTGGCGACACGTGAACGAAGCTATGCTCCTCTCTCCACATTATTGTGACGACGTATAAATTAAATATTTCATCGTGACGATTGTCATCAAATGGACGAATTTTTAATATATCTCGGCATTTTCCCATCTGTTATTTCAGGCGGTGTATGACTGACCATGCCGCGATTTAAACAAAATATATATATCTCGGCATTTTCCCGTCTCTTATTTCGGGCGGTGTATGACTGAGCATGCCGCGATTTAAAAAAATATATCTCAATGGACTTGAAGTTACAGGCCTTTGAGAATTCATTTCGTTCTATAAAGGGCAACTTTCATCCGATTTTCTTCCCGTTTTTTTTCAACCGAGTCTAAAACTATGTTAGCGACTGTGAAAAATGAAATGATATATCGAATTTGATTTGAAATAAAACTGTGAGAGAGGAAGACACCACGGGCCTACAAAACAGGCCTCAAAGCTATGCGAGTTAATAAAATGGTGGATATTTGTTTATATGAAGGCTCTCCCAGAATGGGTGGAGCTATGGTTCCCAGAATGGGGAGAGCTTTGAGGTTTTGTCTTCTCTGCAAGAACAAGAAGAAGAAGAAGAAGAACAACAACAACAACAACAGCAGAGGGCACTCTATGAGCAGCGTCTGCGACGCGGCTAAAAAGGCTACATGGCACAAGCAATGTTACAAGGCAGTGACAAATCGTGCTCATATCAAACGTGATGAAGTGAACTTCAGTAAATCTTGTGAATCAAAGAATATTTCAAATCTGACGAACCACAAGAGGGGACGACCGTCGAATCCTCAAAACCGAGCAGCACAGTCAACTTCAGCAACAACTGTGTCAACAGTTACAAGATCTCAAAGCAAAAGTGACTCATTCTTCAGAGATAAATGTTTCTCTTGCCAGAAAGATACTAATGAGGTTCTCCATCCTTGTACTAGTTATAGTAGAGGCTCGCATTTCACAGATATTATCAATAAGAGTGGAAAGAAGTACACATACATTCAAAGTACACCGCCCCCGTGCCAAATAATTAAATATCCTACAGCGCGACATTGCCGGGGTGCCTCCGGCGCCCGGCAATACCGCAGTGCACCTCATAGAGGCTGCATTGGGAGGGAGAGGTGTACGCTAATTGATTTATTAATTGTATAATTAAAATCAATAAAAGATTATCACAAAATATTTTCTTAATCAATTGGCTAAAAGCATAACTAAACCACAAGTGCTTCATCCAAAGATGTATCTTTTAGAAATTTAATTAAATAAGTCATTAATAAAAAATTAAATAATTAATTGATTCACCAATAAATAATTAATCGATTAAATGATTAATCAATAAATCAAAAATATCCTTGATAGCCACATCACTTGGTCACTGTCATGTCCAAATATTAGCTTCCCAGCTCAAAATGTGCCTGAGATATTGGCCAAATGAAAAAGAAAATAAAGAAATGATTAATAATGAAAATAAATAAATAATAATCATAAAAAAATGAAATTATTAATCAATTCGGTCACAGAACACAAACCACCACCATTTCATCAGAATCTGTAACTGAAAAAATTAATTTTTTTTTTCAGTAACTAATCGAATAATTAAATAATTAATCGATTAATTGATTAATTGATAAATCAATAAATCAAAAATATCCTTGATAGCCACATCACTTGGTCACTCATGTCCAAATATTAGCTTCCGAGCTCAAAAGGTGCCTGAGATATTGGCCAAATGAGAAAGAAAATAAATAAATGATTAATAATGAAAATAAATAAATAATAATCATAAAAAAATTAAATTATTAATCAATTCGGTCAGAGAACACATAAACCACCACCATTTCATCAGAATCTGCAACTTAAAAAAAAAAGAATTTTTAGTCATTAATCGAATAATTAAATAATTAATCGATTAATTGATTGATTAATTAATAAATCAAAAATAGCCTTTGCAGCCAAATCACCTGGTCATTGGCATGTCCAAATATCAGCTTCCTAAATCAAAAGGTGCCTGAGTTAATGGTCAGAAGAGAAAGGAAATTTAATTGATTAAATAAGTACTTAATTAATCGCTAATAATTAAATAACTCCTTAATTAATTGATTATTCAAAAAACAAAAAATAAAGTTTTTGACAAAGGACTTGCTCACGACTGTGCCGAAATTTCAGCTTCCTAGCTCAAAGGATGGCTGAGATATCGCCCGGACAACCAATAAAACAAACAAGAAAACAAGTACAGATACATTCAAAGTACACCGCCCCCATGCCAAATAATTAAATATCCTAAAGCGCGGCATTGCCGGGGCGCCTATGGCGCCCGGCAATACCGCAGTGCACCTCATAGAGGCTGCATTGGGAGGGAGAGGTGTACGCTAATTGATTGATTAATTGTATAATTAAAATCAATAAAAGATTATCACAAATTATTTTCTTAATCAATTGGCTAATAGCATAACTAAACCACTCGTGCTTCATCCGAAGGTGTATCTTTTAGAAATTTAATTAAATAAGTCATTAATAAAAAATTAAATAATTAATTGATTCACCAATAAATAATTCATCGATTAAATGATTAATCAATAAATCAAAAATATCCTTGATAGCCACATCGCTTGGTCACTGTAATGTCCAAATATGAGCTTCCCAGCTCAAAAGGTGCCTGAGATATTGGCCAAATGAGAAAGAAAATAAATAAATCATTAATAATGAAAATAAATAAATAATAATCATTAAAAAATTAAATTATCAATCATTCACGCTGTTGAAACCAAAGCATTCAGAATCATTGGAATCTCCCATGATGAAGCTAACTCCAAGGGCCTCTCACTCACTCACCGCAGGCAGGTTGGTGGTCTTTCCGTCTTCTACCAACTCCTCTCTGGCCTTGCCCCCCCCCCCCCCCCCCCAGCTCTCTCTGTGCTCTGTCCCCCCAATATTCCTTCAGGTCGCACAAGATCTGCCTGCAACCCTCTTATGGTTAAACTGCCAAAATCAAGACTCTCTGCTCACCTTCATACCTCTTTTCTCCCGCCTCTGGAACAAACTCCCTCACTCTCTTCAATCCCACTCCACCCTCCAGGTCTTTAAAACAGCTGTTCACCACCATCTCTTATCTTCCCCCATCCAAAACCTTGATCTTTTCTACCCCTGCTAATTTCACCCCAATTCCACTTTTTTGAAATACCAACTTCTGTCCTGGAAGTCCTTGGTGTCCTTGTATTTTATACTTCTCCCTCGCCCCCCCCCCCCCCTTCCCACGCCTCCTCCCCCCAAGCCCTCTCCCTTCCACACATCTCCCTGCTCTCAAATGTTGTGTTTGTGTGCTTCCCCTTCTCTCACCATCTTGTCTTCCGCTCCCTCTTTTTATATATTTTGTTTGTCTGGTTGATTTGTTTGTGAGGTAAATATTAGCTCTTCCACGAGCCTCGATTCAGTATACGACAAAAAAAAAAAAAAAATCGATCACAGAACACAGAAACCACCACCATTTCATCAGAATCTGTAACTGGGAATTTTTTTTTTTTTTTTAGTAATTAATCGAATAATTAAATAATTAATCGATTCATTGATTAATTGATTAATCAGTAAATCAAAAATATCCTTGATAGCCACATCACTTTTTTTTTTTTTCTTTTTTTTGTATACAAGATCGAGGCTCGTGAAAGAGCTAACATTAATCACACAAAAAGACAAACCGACACACAAAACACAAAAAACAAGGGGAGCGGCAGACAAGATGGGGAGAGAGGGGGAAGGACACAAACACAACATTTGAGAGCAGGGACACGGGAGGACTTGGGGGGATGTGGGAGTGGAATAAAACATATGAACACTGCAAGGACTCTGGGGTGAATTACCGGGGGTAGAAAAGATCAAGGTTTTCGATGGGGCAAGATAAGAGATGGTGGTGAACAGCTGTTTTAAAGACCTGGAGGGTGGAGTGGGCTTGAAGAGAGTGAGGGAGTTTGTTCCAGAGGCGGGAGAAAAGAGGTATGAAGGTGAGCAGAGAGTCTTGATTTTGGCAGTTTAACCATAAGAGGGTTGCAGGCAGATCTTGTGCGACCTGAAGGAATATTGGGGGGACAGAGCACAGAGAGCTGGGGGAGCAAGGCCGGAGAGGAGTCGGTAGAAGACAGAAAGACCACCAACCTGCCTGCGGTGAGTGAGTGAAAGGCCCTCGGAGTTGACTACATCGCAGGAGATTCCAATGATTCTGAAAGCTTTGGCCTCTACAGCGTGAAGCCGAGCAAGGTGTGAGGCAGGAGCACCAGCCCAGAGGGGGGAACAGTATTCCATTGAGCTGCGGATGAAAGCCTTGTATGTGGTGAGGAGCTCAGGTGTGCCAAGGAAGGACTTCGCACGACGGAGGATGCCCAGTCGGCGACTGGCTTTGGAGGCCAGCTTGGAAATGTGGTTTTCCCAAGAAAGATCATGGCAGATAGTGAGACCCAAAAGCTTGAGCGACAGAACTTCTTGGAGAGGATTGTTGAGAAAGTAGATGGGAGGGTTGTCCAGTCGGTCCTTTCGGAGAGACATTGTAAGAGTGTGAGATTTGTCAGGATTGAAAGACATGTTCCACTTGTTTGACCAGTCTGTGATTTTGTCCAGGTCTGCAGAGAGTGAGGAGGCTGCAGACTGTCGATCTGAGGGATGAGGAATGGAGCGGCAGATAGTGGAGTCATCAACAAAGAGATAGAGAGGATTTTCCAGAGAGTCGGAGAGATCATTGATGAAGACCAGAAATAGCACAGGGCCCAGAACACTACCTTGGGGAACTCCAGCCAGAACAGGAAGGGAAGATGACAACAATCCATTCAGGGCCACACGTTGCCTACGACCAGAGAGGAAATCCGCAAGCCATGAGTGGAGATTTCCCTGAATACCATAGGAGGTGAGTTTGGTGAGCAGAGCTGGGTGCCAGACCGTATCGAAGGCACGTGATATGTCAAGTGAGACAGCTCTGATTTCCTGTTTGGCATTGAGGACCTCCATCCATTGTTGAGACAGCAGAAGCAACATGTCCAGAGTAGAATGACCTGGTCTGAATCCAAATTGATGATCAGAGATCAAGCCATTGGAGAAGAGGAAGGATTTGATATCTGAAGCAATGATGGATTCCATGACTTTGCTGATAATTGGGAGCAGGCTGATTGGTCTGTAGTTGCAAGGATCTGTTTTTGCACCTTTTTGTGTAAAGCGGTAATGTTTGCTGATTTCCAAGATGCTGGCAGATGACCTTGAGCAAAAGAGAGGGTGAAAAGAACAGAGAGAGGGTGAGATAGAGCGGCAGAGCAGGATTTTAGGACCCGAGGGCTGATGCCATCTGGTCCAGTTGCAGAATCAGAGTCGAGGTTTGATAAAAACTTCTCCACCTTGTCAGGAGAGAAGGACACAGAGTCCAGGAGCAGTTGGGTTCGACTGGGAAAGGTGGGAACAGAGAGAGATGGGTTTGGGACACAAGATTTTGAGGCAAACACAGAGTTGAGGCATTCGGCTTTGTCACGTGCGGTGTCAACTGTGTAGCCATTTGAGGTAAGGGAGGGGATGGAGGGGGAACAAACACCAGAAACGGATTTGACCAGACGCCACCAGGATTTTGAGGAAGGAGACAGGTTTGAGAGTTCAATCTTGAGTGTGGAGAGATAGTGCTTCCTGGCACTCCTGAGGGTAGAAACACACTTGTTTCGAGCTTGGTGGAAGGAACTGAGATTGCCTTCATAGTCCAGTCAAAATGTGAATGGACCCGCCACTAATTGCAAGAGAAACGAAGTAATACTTTTCTGAGACCTTGATGTCTACTAAATATCTGCCCAAAATTATACTTAAATATATTGAGTGGAACATGGTTTTTCATGTCCTTTCCGATTTGGGAACTTTTCGGACTACCGCAATGTTTGAAAATTAATTATATGACGATATCACTCTTAATAATACACCAAATCAACTCTAAATTATTTATTTAACCATGTTTGAATACACTACCACAACTATTTGTACCCAATGTCCTTCTGTCCGTTCACAATATTTAACACGTCACTTTGTCTCTTCCACGGTCACTATCATCAGCATCCTCGAAAACGTCCACTGATTCGTCTGCATTTGCACAAATACCTCTGCACTCCCTACATGCAAATGTGCAAGGCAGCCCAAGTTTCCGACAACCACAACGTTTATCACTGCAACCACCCTTGCAAGAACACCTAACCAGCTTTAGGAGATAGTCTGGTGCTGCAGCGAGGTCAGAATGCATAGGGATCATCCTGGTGTCCATGATCCTCCATCCCCAGTCAAGCGGGTTGAGTTTGTGTCCTTTCCACTCCTGAACCTGTTGGAATACCCGTAGGCTGTGATATTTGGAAGCTGAGCTCGTGGGCGGAAGTACCCGTGGGTGCAACGATGTTTTGTTTGTTGTCACCTTAGCATGAAATTTTGCTACCCTCAATTCGTTCAAATTGTCTGATGGTTTGCCTCCGTACACACAAACCATTGCTCTGTCTCCTGCAGCAATGACCTCATCCTGTGTTGACTCTTTATTGCCGAAAATTAGGGCCTCTTGCTGGAACATTTCATTGTCCTTGAACAGTTTGAGTCCAGTGCCTTTGCCGATCCCAAAGACCCTTGATGTCGTGTCGCATCCCAGGTACGCATGGATGAAGAGAATGTTTTCACAGACAGTATCACGCAGAGCCTCTCTGACTTTGCCAATGTCCAAGTATTGTCTTGGATTCAATGAACCCTTTTTCGGCTCCGACATTAAGTAGAGAGTGTGCGCAGTATTCTTGCGAAAATAGTAGCACAGTAGTATCAACAAGTCAGTGTCTTCGCCAACAAGAACAGTGTTGGATTTTGAAGAGCTACAAACTGCAGTTGTTGCTATGAGTAGGTCCGCATCCCCACTCGCATGAAGCACTTCACAATGAGATTCTTCCTGTTTCTTACCAAGAATGTCTATGAATTGTTGCTTGTTCTCCTTGTTCCGAAGAAACTCTTCCTTCTTGACAGAAAGCATCATGGTTTGAGAAAAAGATACCTTCACTGATGGTCGCTCACCCCTTTTCTGATGGGCACAGTCTTTCGTTGAGGGACCTTCACGATAGCCATCAAACACGACGATAGCATGCCCGTAATGCCTACTAACATATTTCAGGTAGCGGTCAAGAATATCCTTGTACTGTTCACCTGACTGCCACGGTATGCGCTGCAATAGGGCACCGCCATCGAGTACGTATTGTATATCGGACGGTTGTGCAGTATCGGCAGGTGCCAAGGATTTGATTGCTGAGGCGAACGCTGGCTTATTGGCAGACAGCAAGGCATATTTGGTCTCGAACAAAGATGGAGGATATGTGCATAACTCACAAAGGAGTGCTTTGGATAAGTCTCCTACTTCAGTGCCAGCGATCACAAGTCTCTGGAAGAGTAACTGAGGGTCGATATTGATGTCTCCGTCTGGTGTCTTCATTGCAGACTCTGAGTCCATAGTTATGGCTTGACCCTTCTTCTTGAAGCTGTATTCAAGCACACGTTTACCACTCATCTGGCCCAAGAGCCTTTCTCCCACAGTTTTCGCCTCACCAAGATTCACCGTTGTCTGGGCAACTATACCAGTGAAAATGTTGTGAAGAGTATCATCGTCTTGAAAGGGATCCCTCTCATGAAGAAACTCAAGCATTTTCTGGGTATCAGCTACATCATTCTTCTGTCTAGACTTTGATAGATCCTTGTGCTGTTCACTTGTCACATACATCACATCAGTGAGGTGTTGGAGGGCGTTGTTCACCTCTGCAAAGAAAGGACTAGCCATGACCCAGACTGAGCGTTGTGTCTCTGTCATCCCTCGTCCCCTGGTCAGACCACCTGATGTCTTCAGACTTCTCATAAGTACTTGTTCGATGACTAAATCTGTAGACAGACCAGCCCAGTATCTGTCGCTCCGTCGGACAACTTGGAATCCTTGGAGAAATTTCTGATGTACTTCTGGATGGTCCTTTGGTAACTCGGTCATCAGTTGCAGATATATGTGCAGGCACTTTGTGTAGTGTCTGTGTCCGGAAGCTGCAAGATATGGAAGCATGGCGTGCAGGATATGCAAGTGAAGCATCCAATCCCCTGTTCTTTCAGATTTCAGAAAAAAACCGGATAATGTCCACCATTTCCATGTATTGTAACCACAGTCTCGCTGTCCGTTGATGCCTTATTGTATCAATCACCTGATTGATTTTGTCTCCAATGACCTCCATCACCTTCGATGACTCGATGTCTGTCACTGCTTGGTCACCTGACATCAGACCGTCAAACAAGTCGCCTGCATCATTGAGCTCTGCTGGAACAGTACGCTCGCTGTCTCCATCACTTGGGAGGTTCATCTGAAATACCTTCGAAGCAAGTTTTGCATTGAGTGCTGTATCAACGAGTAGATGTCCACGTATAGCTCTAGACACGGCTTTGCCACTCATCATGTGGGTTGTAGTGTTGCTGGCATATGCAACTTCCAGAAGCTCTTTGAGTCCAGTACCAGACATCAGGTGGCCAATACACCCAAGAAAACTCATGAGTGTATGGAATCCTCCTCGTCTTAGAACAATCGAGTGAAGTTTGCTGTCCGCTGGCTCGCTCTTGACTGTGGTGAGAGCTTTCCACCAAAGTGGCTGAACAAATGTCAGTATCGGGGTTACACCATATCTCTGCGCATGTTCACAAACGAAATGCAGTGTGGAGTTGATGCAGTCCAAGTCACTTGGACTGAGATCAATCATGGGTAGAAACATTATTGATGCCTCACCCGGATGTTCTCCCTTGTGTACCATCTGCATCATTCCTGTCCAAGAGGGCTGAGGTGATCGAACAGTAAGCGAAACCTTCCAGAGGAGGTCAACATTTGAGCTGATTTGTCTCAAGTCGGTACAGGCTGGAAGCTTCTCGTAGAGAAAGGACTGCATTCCTCCACATGCTGATGTGAAAGGTCGTATATTGATTCGCCCCACTTGTGGGATGTCCTCTGCCGAGACAGCTCTACAGGCAATCTGAAGTGTCCGGACTGTTTTCGGGGTCACACTCGCAATAATGCCCATACCATGGAATGTGTTTCTCCCATTTAATGTGCAGATGTCATGGTCAACATTGTCCACCACATATTGGATGAAATGTCCAGGGGTAAAACCAGGGATGTCTGTTCCACACGTGACTGCTGCGCTGCGCTCATACGTTTGCACCTCCGTGTATGAACAACTACACCCATGTGCAAAGAGCGTGTCTATGAGAAATCGAGAACCAAAATGGAAGTGCATTTGGATTCCAAGACCCACCAACAGTGGAGCTTGAAGGATCCTAGGCCTCGCGGCTTGCATGATTGCTTGTCCCAGTGAGCAGATTTTTAAGTCTTTTCCTTTCCCCACAAACAGCATTTCGAGCAAGAGCTTTAGTGACTCAGGTAGGAACTTGGTTGCAGCATTGACAGTGGACATATCGAGAGTAGTCGGGTAAATGTCCTTATTTTGAGATACCTCTTTTATGTCACTTCTAATGAGATCAGCAGCTGTCTTGATCAGGCGCAACATTTCTGTTTCAGGGTCCCTTTCCTTTTGCTGACGATAGAAGTCATGAAGAATCGACGATGCCACACCCCTAAATGTCACAACATTTGATTTTCCATTAATGTCTGCAATTACGATCTTATCACCAAAGTGATTGAAAAGGTTATCCTTCATGTATGAAAAACCATATGCATCACAGCCAGTGTCTACTAGGAAGTCCTCCATTTTCCCAATTAAATCACTAATTGTGGTTAGTTCCTCATCATTTTCCTCAAGGTACTTTGCCACCTTCAGGAACGCTTCATGTCTGATCTGGTCCTTGGGTCAACCAAGCTTCTGCTTTTTTGATGAAGATGCCTCTTCCGATTGGAATTTGAGTGGTATCTGTTTCTTTGTATGAAAGTTAACACTGCACACCTTATGGTATACCGCATCTGCTGCGTGTAGATCGCCAACAAATGCCATTCTGCTCCTCACAGTACCCGACCAGTTGTCAGATCGATTTTCACAGTCAGCAGACACATGATTTTGGAAATCGAATGTCTTAACCTGGATCAACATATGGTCCTTTTTCCTCCCCTGGTACTTGTCAGGATTACCAGCACACTGATCCTCAGCACACTGATCAAATCTCTCACTGCAAGCGTCACTCCAACTCTCGTTCACGGCTCTCGTTCAATCTGAAAATAAAGTATGATCCACTCATTATAATTGAGTATAATTTTATGTATTTGTTCAGAGGATCGACAGGTTTCAGAAAAATATCATTTTTTTTCTCTTGCAATTAGTGGTGGGTTAGGGGTAAAAGTTCGCTAGAATGACTGAACTATCAGTTGGATTTGCCTTCCAAGATGCAAAGGCAAGTTGTTGCAGGGCAACTGCCTCACCACAAGATTCAGTGTACCATGGACGGGAGGAAGGGTAAGACAACTGAAGACGAGATGGGATAAATCTGTGCATGAGAGAGAGCAGTTTGCTTTGGAAGAATTCCCAAGAAGAATTGATGTCAGAGGCATTAGAGATGGGAGACCAGTCCAGTTGATTGATGGCTGCTTGCAGACCGTGCCAGTCGGCCTGAGTGAAATGCCAGACTCGTCGGCACTGAGGAGGCTATCTGAGAATGGCCAGTGAGATGTCCACTTTAACAAGCACATGATCAGAAGAACCGATTGGAGCAGAAGAAGAGCAGCAGACATTTACAGGGAAGTTAGTCATAACCAAGTCCAGAAGAGAAGATACTCCATTGACTGAGATCCGGGTCGGGAAATTGACAGATTGTGTCAGTCCCAATGAGTCGCAGAAGTCCTTTGCTGAGGTGCCATGGCTGATGAGAGATGAACCCACACCCAGCCAGCTGGCATGATGACAGTTGAAGTCGCCACATATGAGGAAGAGAGAGTTTGGATGAGTTGATAGAAGTTGGTCCATGTTGGCCGACAGAGAAATGTAAATGGAGTCATCACTGTTTGGAGGACGGTACAGAACACATATGAACAAAAGGTGGGAGCGGAGAGGAAGCCGTAGCCAGAGGTACTCCTGTGGGTGGGGTGGAGAGAGGGCAGTGCAGGGAGAGTGAGGAAGAGAGTTTTTGATAAAGATAGCCACCCCACCACCAGAACGAGGCTCAGGTCTATCGTACCGGAGGAGGGAGTAACCAGGAAGAGATATTAAGGAATCAGAGACATCTTGAAGGAGGAAAGTTTCTGTTAAGCAGATCAAGTCTGGATTTTCAGAAGCAACCTGAATGGAGAGATCAATCAGGTTTGAGCGAAGGCCCCGGATGTTTGAGGTCCATACCGTTCGTGAGGAGAGAAGGGGAGCATCGGGTGCAGGACAGGGGAGGGGAGGGGTAGGGTCAGATGAAGGGTGAGAGGGGGATGTAGGAAGAGCAGTTGATAGTGTGTCAGAGTTTACAGAAGAGTTACAAGAAAGGGAAGGATGAGGAGGACGAAAGGTTTGATGGTGATGGAATGAGGCACAGTGGGAGTTTGTTTGAGGGGGGGCAGAGGAAAGTAGAAGGTTGGGGGAGGTGGAGGTATGACATAGAAGGGAGACGAAGTGGGGAGGAGGCAGCTTTGAGAAGGAGGTGGGAGGAGGGAGAATTTGGGAGGGATGGTTGTGGGGGAGATTTGAAATGGAGGGGCAAGGGGGGAGTTTAGAAAGTGGATGATTAATGAAAGATGAACATATATAACAAATTGGGTTTGTTGTGGTTTTCAAGTTAGCGATTCATTTAAGAACGATGGAGGAGGGATGGAATGAATGAGAATTTCGAGCATGGAGTGATTTGGAATCATAAGAGATTGAATATTTTTTTGAAATGGAATGAGTTGAAGAGGAAATTGAAAGGAGCCTTTTAAATAAGAAGAAAAACAGCGTGTTGTAATAAACCACTGAATAAAACACTGAAGGGGATAGTTGAAACATTTAAACAGAACTGTGAAGAACAATCTTATATTCACAAAAATACCAATGGGGAGAGGAAGCCAAGAGCGACGACCACGAGTCACTTGAACAGGGCAAAAGGTGGAAGGCAAGGGGAAAATGGGGGCGGGGCGAGACAGCGCACGTGGGCAGAGGCAAAAGCACACGAGGAAAAAGGGAAATAAAAGTTTTTTTTGTTTGTTTTTTTGTTTGTTTTGGGGGGTGGGGGGTGTGGGGGTTACAACGTTAGAAAAATAGTAGATGTTTGGTGAAGCTTGGTGGAGAAGGGGAAATCAAAAAAGCTAGCAAAACAGCGAAGGAAGGAACAACCTTCGACGGGGGAAGCCTGAGGCTGCAAGGCCTTGCTCGCGACGCGGCAAACAAACGATTAATTTATGAAAGATAAACACCGAGAAACTTCCAAGGGGGACACTATAAGTTCACACACCGAACGATAAATACAGTTTCGACAAAATACAATTGTGAACAGACTTAACTTTGAAAAACGTGGAGACCGTGTGGACCGTCGAAAACCCCTGCCACCGTCTCCAAGATCTCGCGAGATCAATTTTTTTCGCGAGATCTCATCAAAAATTGTTTTTAAAATGTAATATCACCTATATTACAAATACATCAAATACATCACAGTAGTGAGTAGATTTATACATCACAGTAGATTTATAGATCAAATACATCACTTGGTCACTCATGTCCAAATATTAGCTTCCGAGCTCAAAAGGTGCCTGAGATATTGGCCAAATGAGAAAGAAGATAAATAAATAAATAATAATCATAAATTTTTTAAATTATTCATCAATTCGGTCAGAGAACACATAAACCACCACCATTTCATCAGAATCTGTAACTAAAAAAAATAAATAAAAATTTGTCATTAATCAAATAATTAAATAATTAATCGATTAATTGATTAATTGATTAAGTAATAAATCAAAAATAGCCTTTGCAGCCAAATCACCTGGTCATTGGCATGTCCAAATATCAGCTTCCTAACTCAAAAGGTGCCTGAGTTAATGGTCAGAAGAGAAAGGAAATTTGATTAAATAAATAAGTACTTAATTAATCGCTAATAATTAAATAACTCCTCAATTAATTGATTAATCAAAAAACAAAAAATAACGTTTTTGACAAAGGACTTGCTCACTACTGTGCCGAAATTTCAGCTTCCTAGCTCAAAGGATGGCTGAGATATCATCCGGACAACCAAGAAAACAAGAAAACAAACAGAGTGAAAACTGAGTACTCCCTTTCAGCGTGCGTCACTGCCGAGCCCCCTTCGGTGCCCAGCAATGACGATTTGCAATGCCTGGAGATGGCATAGGAAAGGTGCGGTGTACAACAAGTACACATACATTCAAAGTACACCGCCCCCATGCCAAATAATTAAATATACTACAGCACGGCATTGCCGGGGCGCCTTTGGCGCCCGGCAATACCGCAGTGCAGCTCATACAGACTGCATTAGGAGAGAGAGTTCTACAATAATTGATTGATTAATTGTATAATTAAAATCAATAAAAGATTATCACAAAATATTTTCTTAATCAATTGGCTAATAGCATAACTAAACCACTCGTGCTTCATCCGAAGATGTATCTTTTAGAAATTTAATTAAATAAGTCATTAATAAAAAATTAAATAATTAATTGATTAACCAATAAATAATTCATCGATTAATCAGTAAATAATTAATCGATTAAATGATTAATCAATAAAACAAAAATATCCTTGATAGCCACATCACTTGGTCACTGTCATGTCCAAATATTAGCTTCCCAGCTCAAAAGGTGCCTGAGATATTGGCCAAATGAGAAAGAAAATAAATTAATGATTAATAATGAAAATAAATAAATAATAATCATGAAAAAATTAAATTATTAATCAATTCGGTCACAGAACACATAAACCACCACCATTTCATCAGAATCTGTAACTGAAAAGAATTTTTTTTTTTTAGTAATTAATCGAATAATTAAATAATTAATCGATTAATTGATTAATCAATAAATCACAAATATCCTTGATAGCCACATCACTTGGTCACTCATGTCCAAATATTAGCTTCTGAGCTCAAAAGGTGCCTGAGATATTGGCCAAATGAGAAAGAAAATAAATAAATGATTAATGATGAAAATAAATAAATAACAATCATTAAAATATTAAAGTATTAATCAATTCAGTCAGAGAACACATAAACCACCACCATTTCATCAGAATCTGTAACTTTAAAAAAAAAAAAAAAATCGTCATTAATCGAATAATTAAATAATTAATCGACTAATTGATTAATTGATTAATTTATAAATCAAAAATAGCCTTTGCAGCCAAATCATCTGGTCATTGGCATGTCCAAATATCAGCTTCCTAACTCAAAAGGTGCCTGAGTTAATGGTCAGAAGAGAAAGGAAATTCGATTAATTAAATAAGAACTTAATTAATCGCTAATAATTAAATAACTCCTCAATTAATTGATTAATCAAAAAACAAAAAATAACGTTTTTGACAAAGGACTTGCTCACTACTGTGCCGAAATTTCAGCTTCTTAGCTTGAAGGATGGCTGAGATATCGCCCGGACAACCAAGAAAACAAGAAAGCAAGAAAACAAACAACCAGAGTGAAAACTGAGTACTCTCTTTCAGCGTGCGTCACTGCCGAGCCCTCTTCGGTGCCCAGCAATGACGATTTGCAATGCGTGGAGATGGCATAGGAAAGGTGCGGTGTACAACAACCAGAGTGAAAACTGAGTACTCTCTTTCAGCATGCGTCACTGCCGAGCCCTCTTCGGTGCCCAGCAATGACGATTTGCAATGCCTGGAGATGGCATAGGAAAGGTGCGGTGTACAACAACCAGAGTGAAAACTGAGTACTCCCTTTCAGCGTGCGTCACTGCCGAGCCCCCTTCGGTGCCCTGCAATGACGATTTGCAATGCCTGGAGATGGCATAGGAAAGGTGCGGTGTACAACAACCAGAGTGAAAACTGAGTACTCCCTTTCAGCGTGCGTCACTGCCGAGCCCCCTTCGGTGCCCTGCAATGACGATTTGCAATGCCTGGAGATGGCATAGGAAAGGTGCGGTGTACAACAAGACTTGGCAGGTAAACCTAGGTGATGTGATAACTTCTGGTGATTTACTTGCTAGAGATATTGTGTACCATCACCTTTGTTACACTCGTATCTGGGAAAAATATGTTCAACGTCCACATCGTAAGGGTGGTGAGTTGTCCTTTGAAGCCAAACAGGAAGAGAACCTGAAATCCATAGCAGCTGAAGTAGAGTTTACAAGCATCATACAGCAAAGGATTGATGAAGGAGAGTTCATCCCCATGCCTGATGTGCACCTTCTGTATAAAGATATCTTCCAGAACCACAACGTTCCTGGTTTTGATCCAAACAAGAGGCTATACTTAAACCAGAAACTGAAGAACAACCTGGATAATGTCGAAATCACAGGCATATCTGGAAAACTATCAACAGTTCATTCCAGTGATGCTGGTGCTGCAGCTATTCGGGCAGCTTCTGCTGAACAAAAGGATATGCAAGCAAAGTTCAAAATTCTCTTTCAAAGTGGAAAGATTATAAGAAATTTGCAATAACACAGGCGAGGCAAAATCCTTGGAAATTTGAGGGGTCGCTAAAGGACAGTATTGAAGTTGGAATACCGGAACAACTGTTCTGTATGATAAGATGGATCATCCAGGGAGCAGCCACCACCAAAACACAATCACGCAATGAAAAGATAAATGGAACATGTGCACTTATTGGACAGCACATCATCCAGGAGTTCAAATCTGATCGGCAGGTGCAATATCAGCCAAAGTCCTCAACTTCAACCTTCAGGTTCACAAGTGAAACGCCATTAGGGGTTGGACTTTCACTCCATAGCCATCATGCACACCGCAGTCGCAGAGACATAGACATGTTGTACCAGAGTGGCGTTGGTGTTTCATATCAACATGTAAAGGAGATCACTTCAAAGATTGCCACCACAGTCCAAGAGAATATGAATGAATTCAATGACGTTTACGTGCCTCCAGGACTGTTGAAAAATCTGCCAATCAGATGCTCAGCTGATAACATAGATGCCAAGGTAGACACAGCTGATGGACGGAACACAATCCATGGGACTGCTCTTGCTGTCTATCAACGAGTTCCCCCAGATGTATCAGAATACGAGACTGTAGGTGAATCACTGAAGCTTGGTGTGGATGTTAGGTGTGGATGTGGAATAAGCAAATGCTCCAGAAGATGTTCCTGCAGGCGACACAATCTGACATGCACAGAGTCATGTGCATGTGGAGCAGATGAAGAATGTGCCAACACGGCTGTGCAACAAACTGAGGAACATGAAAACCCTGATGA
Organism: Myxine glutinosa; assembly: GCF_964187855.1. Taxonomy (NCBI): domain Eukaryota; kingdom Metazoa; phylum Chordata; class Myxini; order Myxiniformes; family Myxinidae; genus Myxine; species Myxine glutinosa. The sequence goes on along the minus strand of NC_136265.1, from coordinate 78,156,903 downwards.
TGACAACTAGGCATAGATATTACAATGAAGAAAACAAAACTGATATTTACAAAATTATTGACCTTTGAATGTTTGACTATAGTCAAAATGTATTGCACTATTGTCTAAAGAGATGATTATACCAGGAACATTATTCAATGTTACCTTATATTTGAATAGTAGTAGTAACTTTAATATTTGGCAGCCATTTTGAAATTCAAGATGACTAATGATACCTTCCTTTGGGTTGTAGTGTAGCAGCATAGCAAACCTGTTGTGCATTTTGTGATACAAGCACCAAATTTGGCACAAATGTACATTAATATGTTGCGAACATTTTCAGATATTGGGCCACTTGAAATTCCGTAATTTTTTTTTTCAAATTTTTTCAAATTTCGTAATTTCAAATTTTTCGGGTGACACCGTCACAATTTCGGTCTTCGAGGCCGGCCGATATAGTGGGGCGGCTTAGCCCAAATATTCAAAAGAATTGTGCATTTTGTGATACAAGCACCAAATTTGGCACAAATGTACATTAATATGTTGCGAACATTGTGTGGTCAGCAATGAAGACGAGAGTCTGAATTACATGTATGCAAAAGACCTTGTGAACCAGTGAAGCAAATACACGGGTAAGCATGAATTAAATCTAGGGCATGATATAATTTCCATGATGTTTACCTCTACACTCAATGGTGGAAGGAGGTAATGTTTTGATCCCAGCTTGTCTGTATGTCTGTTTGTCTGTTAGTCCACAAAATTCCAGACAAAGCTTGTAGTAGTGGTAGTTGTAGTGGTAGTGGTGATAACAGAAATTGTTATATAGAACTGAACTTATATTATTATTATATGCAGAAAATAACTTCATTTCTATATGCCCTGCAGTGGACAGGTTAATTGGTTTATGCACTGAAGGGGTCACCCTGGTGTGCACTGCTGTGTTCTGCCTCACTGAGTTGTTCAGGTATGATGTACTCAGCACAAGCTTCCGGTCGGCCCGGAGGTGGGGGTGCGGGGCCTGTCACGGAACATCAAAACAAACGGCCTGCCGGGGCCGCCCAAAAGTCGGGCGTGAGGGGCGCGTCCACTAATGGAACGCCTCTCGCCTCCCAGATCGAGGGCCACGTGGTCAGGAGAACCTCGTCCCTTCCGGTCACACTTTGCCTATCGGCCGGCCTCGAAGACCGAAATTGTGACGGTGTCACCCGAAAAATTTGAAATTACGAAATTTGAAAAAATTTGAAAAAAAAAATTACGGAATTTCAAGTGGCCCAATATCTGAAAATGTTCGCAACATATTAATGTACATTTGTGCCAAATTTGGTGCTTGTTTCACAAAATGCACAATTCTTTTGAATATTTGGGCTAAGCCGCCCCACTATTGCAGTTTTGTTTGGTATTAACATTAACACACTTTGGCATAGCTTGACAAGACAAATAATAATAAATAAATAATAAAATTTACTTATAATATGCTTTTGCTTGCCTTTGTGCAAATGAAGCATAGCAAATAATTCAAATGGTGGCCATTTTGAATTTCAAGATGGCTGATATTCCACGAAAGAGTTTTTGTTAACTAGATATTAGTGTTCTAGTAGCTTTCTGTACAAAGAACGACACAAATGCCAGAAAAAATGGTCAAAGTGTTTTATGTGAAAAGATACATCTTTCAATTGAAAATAATGGCAAAATTGGTTCAAATGGCGGCCATTTTGAATTTTAAGATGACTGATATTTCTCAAAAAACGTCTGTTAACTGTATATGTGTTCTGGTGGATTTTCTGTACAAGGAATGACAAAAATGCCAGAAAAAATGGTTAATCAAAGTGTTTTATGTGAAAAGATACATACAAAATTGCAAAAAATGGCGGACATTTTAAAAGTCAAAATGGCCGCCAAAGACGCCATTGAAAAAAAGGAACCAACGCAGGTCTTGTTGCCTAGGGTATAAGGATTCCAAAAAACATTGGTTCCACTAGTGTAGAAAACTTTGCACTACAATGACACAACACCATGTACTCGTATCTATTCTAGGTTGGGGTACACACCAGGATCATTCATCCCAGCAAGCTGGTACTCAATTTGCCGACCTCGGAAGGATAACAGGCGGAGTCAACCCCCTTGGCGTTAATTCAGCAATCGACTGGGATTACGAACCCAGGATCCTAGGTATCCCAAGCCAGCACCCTAACTGCTAAGCCAACACCAGGCTATGCAAGTACTGTATCAATACTTTCCTGAATCTGATCACTACCCCCTCTGCTAATCTACCTTAGCTCCAAGCTTTGTGTCAACCGTAGATTTGGAAAGCATACTCAATCCCACTGTCCAAATCATTTATGTAAATTACAAATAACAAGAGTGAGAATTGCTTTGCAAAACACGTCCCCAACAGATGTTATATTTCATAAATCCAAAAAAGGCATAACTATGTGAAAAATTGACGAAACGCCCTGAAACTCGAACTTGTTATGTAACGTATCGTAACTGGATGGTATTCATAGAATACTTACCCCGCGCAGTCTTGAGAAGGATGCGAGCCAACCTTTCCTTTTTTTATCTCTGGGTATTAGGCTTTGTTTAATTCACCAATCAAGTTCTGAGGAGGCAAGCATCATACAAGTATTCTGTGCGATGTCAAATAATCGTGTAGCATATTCACCAATCAAGTTCTGAGGAGGCAAGCATCATACAAGTATTCTGTGCGATGTCAAATAATCGTGTAACATACGGTAATGCTTCAATTTCCTTCATTGAACGGTTTTCGATGTACACTCTTAACAAAATGCAGACATGTATGCGCCCTGTTGCTTAACCTCGATTTTTGCTTCGTGCACAGGGCAATAAAGGCATGTACCAAGTTCAAGTTGAATATGTTAAAGGATATGGAAAAAGGTCTGAAAAAACACAGGTAGGATGGACAGACGGAGAGCAAACCTACAGTCCCCTCCAGTGAAACTGTTAGGGAACTAATAATGGTCCCAGTACTGATCCCTAATTAGTACCAAACATCCTCCAAGCTAGACATACTCCCACTCACAGCCACTCATTGCTTCCCATCACCAATTCAGTTTCGAATCAAGTTAGCTACCCGACCAGCCACCCCATAAGCCCTCACCTTAGCTAACAACCTCCTATGTGTTACATACCTTATGAAATACCTCATGAAAGTCAAGATTTACTACGTCGACTGCTTTTTCCCTCAATAACCCAATAAGAAGCTGCTTCATCGAACTCTGATGGATTTGTTAAAGAAGACCTCCCTTAGGTAAATCCATGCTGACTGCTTTAATTAGTTTGTATTTAATTAAATGGTTCCTCATCTGGTCTTTGATGTATCAAACACCTTCCCCACAATTAAGTAAATTAACAGGTCAAGAGTTCCCCAATTCATCTTGGATCCTTTCTTAAACAAGGAGAAAAAGACATAATTTTTTTTAGTGATTTTGTTTAGTCTTGGATTCCCGTGTTTTTCGTGATTTTGCTGTACGGAGATAAAGGCCGCCAGTCGGCCATCTTTTGTTGGATCACAAAACAAAATATTCTGCATATGTATACTCACGTATTGTCTTTGTGCCAAGTTTGAATAAGATTGGTAAATGCATGTCTGAGAAATGTTTGCGGACACGTTTAAGTAACAAAATTGGACCCAGTCGGCCATCTTGGATCTGATCACGAAAAAAAATAACGTACATATTGTTACGGTCCGCGGATTAGATGTTATTTTACCGAGCGGAGGTATAACCGCGGCCGAACAGTTGTTCCCCGACTAAACCCGATTCACCCAAACGTTGGCCGTATCGCACCTCAGATACTCAATCTGGAAAACTCTAAAGCGACCGAATGCAAAGAGGAAGAAGAAGACGTATAGAAGAGTAACGGGGTTTATTATGTACACGTAAGCAAAAAGGAGCAGTCACGATTATGTACAGCGACATGAGACGCAGGTGACACCGTGCAAATTATTAACTTATCTAACAGGCTTACTTAATACCCAGGACAGAACAAACGAAGACACAGACTCATGCGGGGAATGATGATAGGAATTGGCTGGAAGGAGAGGAAAGTCCACTGGGTCCGGCAGCACGATTTGCACGTTCTGCAGCTGCCGTTCCTTCGCGGCCCTGCTTCGAACTGCCGTTCAGGCCCCTAAGCGGCTGGCGAGCGTTGCTGCTGCTGCTGCTGCTGCTGTAGACGCTGCCGCTGGCGCGCAAGGTGACGAATATCAGGCTTTGTGCTTCCCTGGATGATCTTCTGCTTTTGGACCTCACAACTCAGCTCTGCTCTGACGACCCAGCTCTTTCCTTTGCCCCTCACCATGCAGCTCAGCCAAGCCTTTCAGCTCCCCTCTTGGACTCATCTCTTCCTGGGGAACGCCCCGCGGCGGGTTATATAGGCCCCGCCCCTCAACCTTTGCGAACCTCCCCCAAACGCTCTTCCTCCGCCCTCTCAAACCAAACCCCTCGTGCTCGGTTGGTTGTTCGGGGCTGGCTCACTCCTCCCCTCTATGACGAGGTGGAGACACGCCCTTCTCCTCCGACCCTGCCTCATGGTCAATGGCGGCAATTGGAGGGGATGTAATTGGCAATGGCAATTGAGGCCTGGCAATGACGAAAGGGGAAATGGAGGTTTTGGGAATGGGAATGAAGGGAATCTACTCTTATTTCACTCGGTGCAATGGAGTGTCATCTTAATGGAAGACAAGGCCTTAACCTAAGACACATAATAAGATATAAGCTACTGAACAAGGGTTTTATCGTGTCCTGCAATGTGGTGTTTATGGAATAACTACCGAGATGCCCTTTGACCTTTACACTACGGAGGTATTTACAAGGATCATGACATTTACAAAGGGTGATCTTTACAACAATTTACACTACAACAACAACAACAACAAAAAACCATTCTCATATCCGCAACACTTCACCCTCCTCCTCTTAGGCACGTCCCGGGCCTACAACTTTTATTTAGTGTGACACGTAGGTGTAGTTCCCTCTACTTTTAACCTGATCCTGGGTGCGACAGTTTTAAAACATAAATAAATGTGTCCCGCTGCTCCATTGCACCCTGCCTAATAGACTTACGCCCACAGTTAACCGAATTGCGGAATGGTCTTCAAACTACACACTGACGGTGGGGAGCATTATTTACAATTGACGCTACTTTTATTTACAAGACTAACCCAGGACCTGTGATTGTTCTTTCTGGGGGGGGGGGGGGGGGGGGAGACAGTCTGCTCTGCATCGACGCACCATGAAAGCACCTATAACGCACCAACACACCCTCAAGCACCAATCGGTGCAGTCACCATTGTTCATGAATATTCAATGAATAAAAATAACCAAACAACCCCAAACCCTGCAGGTGATCTCTTGCTCTTCGGCTCCCGCTGCTGGCTATTATTATTTGTTCTTCCAGATGTTGTCTTTTCCTTTGCTGGCGGCCTATTTGTATTAAAACTTGCACCCAACGTGTCCATTTTTATTTATTTATGGCCCACAGGGGCCGACTAGTGTGGTTCACCTGTGGGGCATCGGTGCCCTGTGGCCCAGGTCCGCCAGCAAGATTTCGGGCCTTCATGGCCGGTTCCAGCAGAGGGGCCACGCCCCAACCCATGGGGTCCATAAGTTGTGCTCGGCCACAGACATGTGGTCCATAATGTGGTGCATCAATGCAGACAGCTGGTTCTGGGAGTTTCGGGCGCACAATGGAGGACTCACGCACGCTCCCCTCGGCGCCCAATGGCGCACAGGTCATGTGGGAGACAAAAGGGGGAAAACAAATGAGCGAGGGGTAAGGTCACAAGGGTACACATCAAACAAGGCAATGCAAGGCGAAATGCGTACGGAGGGCGAAGTGAGAAAGCTCGTCCCTACCGTACGTCACCCCTCCTGTCACCTACACTACCCTTGCCCTTACCCCATATGTACAAAATCTAAACATTTACAAATTCGTCACTACTGTCACGTCTTCCCCATATTTCCCCTACACCAAATTCGTCTTCACTCCCTCTACTTCAAAATTTGCCATCATCAAATTTATCATCAATCCTCATAAGGAGGGAGAGATGGAACATAAAGCACAATGTCACACCCACGTCATGATGCGTCTCACAATCCAAAACATTTGCACATAAAAATAATAAAAACATGGCATGGCGTGGAGGTACGTCATCTCAGGTGAGTGGATGCAGATGGTGCGAGGAGACTTCAATCCTAACTATCCTCTAAATGACTTTAACACACTTTACACTACCCGGGGTCTTTCCCTGCCAATCCATTGGCCATCTTACACTATGGGTTCTAAAAACCAATTCCCATTGACCAAACTGTGGTGCTTCTCAATTTGGGGTCTCACTCCCCTGATTCATCTCCCGGTGCCCTTGCACAATTTCTGGGCTGGGGCGTGTAGCTCTCCCAGCAGGTCTACCCACCTGCACACCTCCACCACTGTAGTTGCCACCCGAGCTTACCTAGCTCCTCACCCTAACCTAACTAACTGGGGAAGGCCCCTCCTGGCTCTGTCACCCCTTGGTGCCCTCTGGCACTGGGCTACCCGGGTCCGTCCTCCGGATCCTCAGGCCCCATCCACAAATACCGGCTCCCAGAGCCCACCTGCGGCCTCACCTGGCCGACATCCTCACAGTGGTGGAGTGCCCAAACCAACTACACACACTAACAGGCAACACGCCCAGCCATTTCCACAACACTAATGCACCCATCCAAACATCATTCTTCCACCCGCACCACAGATGCCAATATCCAACCACAATTTACCTGTTCCCTCTACCTAACACTTACACTACCCGCCCCGGGTATTCGTGATGGGGGTCCACTCTTCCCCCATTCACACCTTCGCACCATCCACTCCACTCCACAATTTCCTCCATACTCACTCCACGACCATCCACTCCAATACTCCATATACTCCACACTGCCATTTATTCCACACTCCACGTATTTCACACAACCATTCTTTTCATACACCTGTTGGTGCACACCTGTGCACTCACACCTGGTGCCACCTGCACCCTCCTCCTCTTCCTGGACCATTTGGTCAATACAACACTCATCACCATCACTCTCATCCATACACTGCTCCATCCACCTGTCCAGTTGCACACCTGTGCAATCACACCTGTTCTTCAAACACCTTTCACAATACACTTCTATACACATCCAACACTCACACGGCATCATCTCATCTAACTACTCCCCTCTGAAACTTGCACTTCCCAGTCGTCCCTTTAAACTATTGCGCTCCCATGTCATTATCATCCACACTAAACTACCTGCGTCCCCACTACAGGTATCAGTCACTAACTAAACCTTAACGTTACCTAATGTCATCTTCTCTAGATCCCTACACACGATATATCCTAACCCACCCGGGCTAGTTTTCACTGCCTTCAACCCCATAAACCTAGTGCTCCTTTGCCCCCTGCTGTGAGGGATGGTGGATTGGCCATCCCATCACATGGGGCATCTCTTACTATCAATTTTGCACACCAAATTCCAACCAATCAAAAATTTTCCAATTACTGCCAATTCTATTCACTTTTCTAAATTTCGGATCAAAACACTATCACTATCACCATCATCACAGACCGCTATATCCTAGCCTTGGTGCGTCATGACATCATTAAACTCGGCTTCGTAAAGCCGAGCAATGAATTCGGGTGGTTTTGTCACCTGCAGGTTGAATCCGTCCGGCTTTCGGTTCAAGGGAGGTGGTTTGGTCGGGCCGAGAAATCCATGCACCATCTCGGCGCGGTACCTTGCGGTCCCGGGCCCGATGGCTCAACCTCCCCCGGTCGGAACCCCGTCCCCACGAGGGGGCACTGTACCGCTTCCTCCCACTCGCCCTTGAACCGGACCGGTCGCCTGGCCCGACAAGGCCCGGACTCGACCGTGCTGGGCGGGGCCAAGCCCGAAGCGGCAACGACGCTTCGAAGAGAAACGACGCAGCTTCGATCCGTGCTGGGCCTCGCATCCAACAAAGGGCTCCTCGCACCGAGTGCTCGCATCGGCTATCCGTCGCCCTAACCGCTAACCCGGTTACCGTCGATGCTTCACCTGCATGCTCGCACGCATACGCTACCCCTTTCACCCTCACCAAATCCGGCATTCCAACGCCGTCCGTACATTCCACCAACGCACTCCCTGTTACAAACCACGCCTCTCGCGCACACTCTTGCGCACACTCGCCGCTCGCACACCTCGGTCCACACCTCTCCTCCGTTACGTCCTCCGTAACACTCACCATGGGCATGCACTCTGGCATCCACCCACTAACGCGCTCAGATGGGCTCTCCCACACTCGCGCTACCACCAACTCAGGTGTGCTTCCTCGCACACCCTCAACCATTCCAAGCGTGCATTCTCGCACCCGCTCCACCACCAACTCACTCTCCGGGTCACTCTCACCCTCGCACGTACACTCCGTACACCCCGACGTGCATTCTCGCTCACACTCGGTTTCACTCCCACACTTTATAACACACCCACTCGCCGACGCACACTTTTTTTTCACACGCGTGCCATTTCCACTCACACGGGACCCTTCACCAATGCCCGGGTGCCATATCGATCCCAATCGCGCGACAATTCTTTTGTCGCCAAACATCCTCCTGCAAAATCTACCCGCACAATATACAGCACGACTCACCTGGGGGATCCCTTTCTCCACGCGAACCTGCAAACTTCCATTTGGATTAGCGAGTACATCATCATGATTTGAGCAGGGACTTTGTACATATTCCGTTTCTTCCTCCCGCCGCGAGTGGTTTTCTAAGTGCCCGGTCTCTTCAATTTCAATGCCCACTTCCACTTTTTCTTTACTCGCCTCGACGACCGTTGGTTTTAATAAAACACCCTCTACCTCATCGGTTGCCGGCTTTTCCAAACCCCGTGTCGCGATTTCTACCCCCGTCATTGTACCCGCGCTTTCCTCCGCTTCGCTCAACCAGCGCTTCTCGACCCGCGTTACCTCCTCGTGCACCCCTGGGACCTTCTCGCCCACCATGCGATCCATGGTCTCCCCACATCCTTGCATGCGGTCACCCATTCTGTTCGCAATTTTGCCGATTCGCTCCATTTTGCTTCCTAGCCTCTCAAATTTAGCTTCTAGCCGTTCCCCCATTTCTCCCATTTTACCCCCCATTTCTCCCATTTTACCCCCCATTTCTCCCATTTTTCCCCCCATTTCGCCCCCCAATCGCTCACTATCAGCCCTCGCTTCGTCCCTCATTGCCCCCATTTGCTCACTCTGAGCATCCATCCGGTTCCCCATTTGTCCCATACTGCTTTTCAAACCTCTAATTTGGTCTCCCAATTGCTCACTATTCTTTTCCACAAGGGCCTTCATTTGCATCATAAAAAGGTTCAAATCCACCGGTGGCGCTGCTACGGTCGCGGGCGCGGCTAGATTTGGTGCCGCTGTAACCGCGTGCGCAAAGGCGCCATTTTGCGCGCCTGAAACCTCATGCGCGAGAGCGCCATTTTGTGCACCTGATACCCCCTCAACCACATTGCCAATGTTCTCCTCCTCTCTTTCATCCACATACATTTCCCCGAGGTCCTGGGTCGGTTCTACCCCGTCTATCTGTATCTCTCCCACCGGCATCCCGTCGCCTTGACCAGCCATGGCGCGATTTCAAAATTCGGGTTTTGCTTTACAACACAAATTTCCAGCAGCTCGTAATTTTGAGCGCGTTAAGCGTGCTTCGGGCCTCGTATCCCACTCCCCGACACCAATTTGTTACGGTCCGTGGATTAGATGTTATTTTACCGAGCGGAGGTATAACCGCGGCCAAACAGTTGTTCCCCGACTAAACCCGATTCACCCAAACGTTGGCCGTATCGCGCCACAGATACTCAATCTGGAAAACTCTAAAGCGACCGAATGCAAAGAGGAAGAAGAAGACGTACAGAAGAGTAACGGGGTTTATTATGTACACGTAAGCAAAAAGGAGCAGTCACGATTATGTACAGGGACATGAGACGCAGGTGACACAGTGCAAATTATTAACTTATCTAACAGGCTTACTTAATACCCAGGACAGAACAAACGAAGACACAGACTCACGCGGGGAATGATGATAGGAATTGGCTGGAAGGAGAGGAAAGTCCACTGGGTCCGGCAGCACGATTCGCACGTTCTGCAGCCGCCGTTCCTTCGCGGCCCTGCTTCGAACTGCCGTTTAGGCCCCTAAGCGGCTGGCGAGCGTTGCTGCTGCTGCTGCTGTAGATGCTGCCGCTGGCGCGCAAGGTGACGAATATCAGGCTTTGTGCTTCCCTGGATGATCTTCTGCTTTTGGACCTCACAACTCAGCTCTGCTCTGACGACCCAGCTCTTTCCTTTGCCCCTCACCACGCAGCTCAGCCAAGCCTTTCAGCTCCCCTCTTGGACTCATCTCTTCCTGGGGAACGCCCCGCGGCGGGTTATATAGGCCCCGCCCCTCAACCTTTGCGAACCTCCCCCAAACGCTCTTCCTCCGCCCTCTCAAACCAAACCCCTCGGGCTCGGTTGGTTGTTCGGGGCTGGCTCACTCCTCCCCTCTATGACGAGGTGGAGACACGCCCTTCTCCTCCGACCCTGCCTCGTGGTCAATGGCGGCAATTGGAGGGGATGTAATTGGCAATGGCAATTGAGGCCTGGCAATGACGAAAGGGGAAATGGAGGTTTTGGGAATGGGAATGAAGGGAATCTACTCTTATTTCACTCGGTGCAATGGAGTGTCATCTTAATGGAAGACAAGGCCTTACCCTAAGACACATAATAAGATATAAGCTACTGAACAAGGGTTTTATCGTGTCCTGCAATGTGGTGTTTATGGAATAACTACCGAGACGCCCTTTGACCTTTACACTACGGAGGTATTTACAAGGATCATGACATTTACAAAGGGTGATCTTTACAACAATTTACACTACAACAACAACAACAAAAAAAAACATTCTCATATCCGCAACAATATGTAAGCCATCATTCTTTATCTGTGTGCCAAGTTTGAATAAGATCAGTAAATGCATATCTGAGAAATGGTTGCTGACACGTTTAAGGAACAAAATGGGTCCCAGTCGGCCATCTTGGATCTGATCACGAAAAGGAATAATGTCCATATGTAAGCCATCATTCTTTATCTGTGTGCCAAGTTTGAATAAGATTGGTAAATGCATGTCTGAGAAATGGTTGCGGACACGTTTCAGTAACAAAACGGGCCCCAGTCGGCCATCTTGGATCTGATCACGAAAAGGAATAATGTACATATGTAAGCCATCATTTTTTATCTGTGTGCCAAGTTTGAATAAGATCGGTAAATGCATATCTGAGAAATGGTTGCTGACACGTTTAAGTAACAAAATGGGTCCCAGTCGGCCATCTTGGATCTGATCACGAAAAGGAATAATGTACATATGTAAGCCATCATTCTTTATCTGTGTGCCAAGTTTGAATAAGATCGGTAAATGCATATCTGAGAAATGGTTGCGGACACGTTTCAGTAACAAAACGGGCCCCAGTCGGCCATCTTGGATATGATCACGAAAATAAATAACGTACATATGTAAGCCATCATTCTTTATCTGTGTGCCAAATTTGAATAAGATTGGTAAATGCATGTCCGAGAAATGGTTGCGGACACGTTTAAGTAACAAAATGGGCCCCAGTCGGCCATCTTGGATATGATCACGAAAATAAATAACGTACATATGTAAGCCATCATTCTTTATCTGTGTGCCAAGTTTGAATAAGATTGGTAAATGCATGTCCGAGAAATGGTTCCGGACACGTTTAAGTAACAAAATGGGCCCCAGTCGGCCATCTTGGATCTGATCACGAAAAGAAATAACGTACATATGTAAGCCATCATTCTTTATCTGTGTGCCAAGTTTGAATAAGATTGGTAAATGCATGTCCGAGAAATGGTTGAGGACATGTTCAGCATCGGGTTTTTAAAACAAAAATGGCCGCCAGTCAGCCATTTTGATCGCATCACGAAAAAAAATGATGGGCATATGTATACCATCATGTGTTGTCTTTTTGCCATGTATGAACAAAATTGGTCCACACATGTTCGAGATATAGTTGCGGATGCACGCACGGACAGACGAGACCCAATCCATAATTCCCCGTTTCAGCCAAAGTCCAATAGGGGCTAATAATAACTATTAAAAATAATAATAGTAATAATAATGATAATAGCATGGCCGAGTCGAAAGCATCATAGGCTAAGCGAGTGTGAACATGTATAATTAAGGCAAAAAGGACTTTGAATACAAATGCAACGCAACTGTAGATAGGCGCGTACACATTATAATCCCGATATACGAGGAGCCGTGATGTGGCGCATCCTTGAAATTTCTGGTCACGTGGGTCATGGACGCAATTTTGTGGCCAACGAATTTCAACAAAATGTATAGATTCCGTGCAGATGCATGAAGGAAAAATTTGGGAAAAGAAACTTAGTCTTCTGAGATAGAAACGGACTTTTGGGTCGTTTCAGTGCCAGGTAAGTTGTATTCCCATGTGTGTACATGTGTGGTTCTGTAATCATACTGTAGTTGGCAGTGATCAGGTATAACTCGTAAACAGATCTAAATCATTATCGAAACGTGTACAGTGGACCAAAGGATATTTATGACATGTCAAGAACACCCTGGCAAAGATGCTTATATGTAAACACGTGACTCGTGTGTCTGTAACTCCACTCCCACCCTCACCTCCCCACCTCACAAGTCAAGTTCAAAATTCTCTGGATTTTTTTTTTCATCGGAATGTTGCTCACATTGCCAGCTCTATGGTCCTGGAACTGGAGCCACAGCTTTGTTGCCGGTCAAGTCACCTGGTTGCATGACACTACTATCCTATTAATCTTTGGGCCGAGGCACACAATCAATTATTTGTCTGTATTTACCGACCTCAGGTATTTTAAAAAAATACCGTTTGAAAATTTATCTTGAAAATCGTTTGTGACCTTCATGACAAGTGAACCCTTAATTCTACATTCCTGCAAAAAGAAAATCCAAAATGGTTCATAAATCATTTAAATGTGGCAATCGTTCAGAGGTTACCTGATGAAATTCGAATAATTCCCTGTCGAACACATCGTTGGCATTGTTGCTTTCAGATGGAATGTATTGAAATCTGCAGACAGAATTTGTCTGGCCATTGGTATTTGCCAAAAGGCCTATTTTGGTTTAATCAATACGGTTTTAATACCCGCGACCGCATGAAATCTTGAGACGTGGCTTAATTTTCCTTCTGAAGAATGTTGACGTATGCAATAAAATACCCAACAATGCAGGACCAGAAATTACTGAAATGTATCGTCAAATTTGATTCCTTGCAGGATTAGGCCAAAATTAATTGCCAAGCATGCTCTATTAGTGAGCTATCCTTACCACTCCATGCCACTTTGGGTGGTCGACCTCGTGGTGTTTCATGGTTGTCGTGTATCGAGTACAACTGCATGCTTTTATACCTCGATTGGTGCACAACGGCCTCTGTGTTTGGTGTTTGAAGACTCCTTTTGGGAGACATACTTTTGTGCTTTGCATAGATGCTTATTTAAGTTTCACATGGTCTCGGTGACCTTGACGAGGGCAGCACTGTAAAATATTTCAGCACCAGAAACTTCCTCTTAGTGGTCCAGGTTTCTAGTTCCAGCATCACAATATCTACCGTGGCATTAGCAGCAGGCAACAAAAAACAAAGAAGAAAGAACAACAACAAAAACGTTTCTGCACCTTTTAACACAAGCAACCGGCAGCATCATGCTGTGCGTCTGCTAATACAATTCGTAATCAAAGATACAGAGCTCGTTGAAAATGAGCCATTTTTATTCAGGCCAAGCAAACGGTTTTCCTGGAATGGACAAGGGAAGAAAGGGGATGAGGGAATTGTGAACCTGGATGGGGAGTGGGAACCAAATGGGTAAGTCTGGTCACAGCAGGAAATCATTTTCCTACAAAACCATAATTTATCTGCTCAACAGTCCGATATCAGCAAATAACAAGTTCCTGATTTGCAGCCTGTACATTATCATTACTATGCTTGGACTGTTTTGAGCGACAAATTTTGCCCCTGTTGTGACGGGTTGAAATCTCCTTTTGTTCCTTCCTTTAACCTCGGTCCAAAGCCCCATCATCGACGCAAATGGCACATCAAAAGGTTTGGGACAGCAACGTGATTACATCTGGAGGAACTTTTAAGGTTATAACTTCAAATATCTCACTCCATCTCATAGACTGGGATGTTGTTTGTACTTTCAAAAATAAAAATTCCTTGTTCATAGCTGAGCACAAGCATTTTAAATCTGCTGCTGTATGATATATGATTAAATCATATTTACCATATGATACGCAATGAGATTATAACGAGATCATGTTGCAATGTCATGTATGACAAGGTATGATGAGACCAGAATGATATAATGTTACCAAGTGATATACATACAATGATCATAATGAGTTCATGTTGCCAAATTTCATAGGACACCATTATGTTACCACATGGCATATGATGGGACCTTAATGGGATAATATTACGAAATTATATACAAACGTCCACATCATATTTTTAATTTATTTTCTGAAATTTGTAGAATTTGTTATTCATTTGGAAGTTGTGGGTTACAATGTGTAAATAAAGGTAGAAAAAGTCTGATTTAATGCAATTTAATTCCAGGCTATAGGGCAACAAAAGATGAAAGTTTTGAAATGGGGTGTAGACTTTCTATAGGCACTGTATATACACATAATATTGTTACATTTGTCGGGGGTATGGATATCATAGACCAGGTATAGTGTATAGATTAGTGTGCTCTGGCTGTCGCGAAGAAGAAGAACAACCTCGATGTACTACAAGTAGGGATCCAGTAGACTGTGTGTTTGGATTAAGTGTATCTTCGTCCCCATTACGAGGAGTGGGGTATGTTAATTAGCTCAGGGATTATGGATAATTTATCCCTTGTATGTCATTACCTCTGTAATTTATTTCCTATGTCCCTTTTGGCACCACACAATAGACACATAGCCAAATCACGCATGTAAACACCACTAATTAATAAAAACCTACCGGAATCCAGGACATTGAGCACTGCCACTGATGACATTGACTTTAGAAGCGCAGAGGACGGGTGGGCCAAGGACCACGCCCAGAAGGGCAGTGATTGGTTGGGGTTTTGATTAGCATAAGGCCGGGGTAGGATGGGACATGCGGGTAGGATCATGGAAGGACTGGTGGGGAGCGACTCGCTGATTGGCGAAGCACCCCAGATGACGTCAGAGCCTGGGTGATTAAAAAAAAAAACGGGCTAGCGGACATTCTCTCTCGCTTCTTCTTGGCTTAACGCGCCAGTGGACATTTTGGCTCTTCTTCTTGGCTTTTCGCTCTGGCGGACATTTTGTTCTCTTCTCATTGGCTCCTTGCTCTGACCGAATTCCCTCTTGCGCTTTTTCTCGCCTGGACCTTGTGCGAGCAGTTGCCTTTTTCTCTCTGGCTCAAGGGAGTGATCGTGAACGGCCGTTTTTGGAGATCTTACTGGTGGTCATGAGGAGGAAGAGCCACGGCTTTCCAAGCAAGAGCGAAGGGTGGATGAGCGCGGCTGGCTCTCTGCAGCATGACGAGGCCCAGAGTGAACGTGACACACAGCGAGGCCTGGTTCCGCCAACGAACAAGCGGTTCCCAACAACGAGCGTGCGGTTCCCGCCAAGGCCCCGGACGATTTCCACGATTACTGATGAGACCCGACCAGCAATCAGAGTTAAGTGCACACAAACGCTATTTATTTGCAGTTATTTTATCCTTTGTCTGTGTTTGGGTCTGTTTGGGAGCGCTCCAATTTACGAATTTATTATTATTTGACCGTGTTTTATTTTGTTACCAGCATTTCATAATAAAGCCGACATTTTCTTGTACATTTTAAACTCGTCTCGGTTTGATTTGATTTATTGCAGGTTTGAGGACTGCCGGTGGTATCCGTGAAGGTAAGCGCTCCGGTTTCTTCCCCTCCCTCTTGTTTCCCCATGCTTATTCTCCACCGTTTGAACTAAATGCCTCGGAGTAACAGCTTGATTGGTCATCCGTGCTACCCTAAGGTGTTCACCTATGGTAGTCACGCAACAATATATATATATACAGTCACGTGAAAAAGTATGTACACCCCATGTAAAGTTTTGACTTTTTCAACATATTTCAACATACAGCTATTTGATCTTCATTTCAACAATATTGATAGATAAAGGTGATATAAGATAACAAATATCATGAAACATTTACATTTTGTAGACCATTGTACAATTTAAATAAACATAAATGCAAATTTCGCATGTGGAAAAAGTAAGTACAGCCCTACATTTATCACTACTTCAAATACCTAAAATTCGAATTAGGTGCACCAGCTCAGGTGCAAATGATTACAACATCGTTAGAGAGGATCTTGGAGGAACCTGTCTTATTTAAACCTCAGCCATTTCGTTTGGTTTGCTCTTTGTTGTTGAAGTGTGCGGCAACTGCGGCATCACCATGCATAGATCAAAAGAGCTCTCTGAGGCCTTCAGAAAGAAGGTTATAGATGCCGACGAGTCTGGAAAGGGATTGAAAAAGATCTCCAAACAATTTGAAATCAATCATTTGACTGTCCGGAAGATCATCTACAAGTGGAGAAGATTCCAAACAACTGCCAACTTGTTCAGGCCAGGCCGCCCCAGCAAGTTTAGCCCGAGAGCAGACCGCAAGATGCTGAAAGAAGTCTCTAAGAACCCCAGAATGTCATCACGGGACCTACAGGTAGCGCTTGCCACTGTTGATGTCAAAGTGCACGAGTCTACCATTAGAAAGAGGCTGCACAAATTTGATCTACATGGGAGGTGTGCCAGGAGGAAACCTTTGCTGTCCAGAAAGAACATCAGGGTAAGACTAAAGTTTTCTCATGAACACCTAGGCAAAGACCAGCACTTCTGCAACAATGTGCACTGGACAGATGAGTCGAAGGTAGAGCTCTTTGGCCACAGTACCAGAAGACATGTTTGGCGAAAACCGAAGACAGCATTTGACCACAAGAACCTGATACCAAATGTAAAGCATGGTGGTGGAAATATTATGGTTTGGGGCAACTTGGCTGCATCAGGGCCTGGGAAGCTCACCATCATATAATCCACCATGAATTTTTCATTGTACCAGAGGGTGCTTGAGGATAATGTGAGGCCATCTGTCGGAAAGTTGAAGCTCAACCGAAGGTGGACCTTGCAACATGACAATGACCCTAAACATACCAGTAAATCCACCAAGGAATGGCTGAAAAGAAAGAAATGGAGGGTTCTGGAATGGCCAAGTCAAAGCCTGGATCTAAATCCCATCGAGATGTTGTTGGGGGTATTTGAAACGAGCTGTGCATGCAAGAAACCCCTCAAACATCACACAGCTGAAAGAATTCTGCATGGAGGAGTGGGCAAAAATTTCTCCAAGTCGATGTCAGAGACTGGTAGACAGTTATAACAAACGCCTACTTGAGGTTGTTTCTGCCAAAGGGGGCAATACCACCTATTAGAGCCAATGGTGTACTTACTTTTTCCACATGTGAAATTTGCATTGATGTTTATTTAAATTATACAATGGACTACAAAATGTACATGTTTCATGATGTTTGTTATATTATATCACCTTTATCTATCAATATTGTTGAAATGAAGATCAAATAGCTGTATGTTGAAATATGTTGAAAAAGTCAAAACATTACATGGGGTGTACTTACTTTTTCACATGACTGTATATGTTGCGGATCTCAGCGCCGGCCTTCTCCCCTTACCAAGGTGGGGATTAGTCACCTTGTATTTGACTGGCCGACGGGACCCGGGACCTATGACGTCCTTCCCGGACAGCGCAAAATAGGGTCGTAGGACGAGAATCACTATTACCTAATTACTCATGCTGCCCAGAAACGAGGAAATAAGACCCGCACGAATCACGCGTGCTGAGACGCCGAGCGGTGCGTACACGCGATCCATGCCGTTTAGTTGGTGAACCCGGTTCTAGCGATCTTACCCGTACCACGCTTAGTCAATGGAGAAATCACACAGGCGATCGAATTGGGAAGAAAGGAATACCAGGATTTATTTACACTATTTACAATGATTCCAGAAAAGAGGACACAGCACAGCCTTAAAAACAGTCTAAACTTAATGCCAGGGACAAACGGGCCCGTCTCACACACAGACACACTCACACAGAGTTTGCAGCTGCAGGATGATGTTCACCACGTCCAGGGATGGCTCTCGTGCAGCTCACTCCGGCCTCCGGTTCGTCCCGGGCAGATGGTAGGTAGGGGGGCAGGAGCTCTCCGCGTGTGGTTTGGCGCACACGGGATAATACGGGGTGAACAGTAGGGTCTGGGCCCTGGCGGATGGCGGTTATCACTGGCGGCTATTGCCGCATTTAATTGCGTGGCTGAGTAGGCGATATTCGCCACCGGCGCGTCTGGCTGCCTTTCCTCCGGCGCGTACGTAATACTGAGATATAGTGCAATGCCTCCAAAGCGAGCTCTGCGAATTACGTTCTTCACAGTCCTCTCGCGTGCGCTCTCCCCTTGCGAGTTATCTCGTGCCAATCAGTCCTCCTCGTTCTCCCTCGTCCTCTATCTTGCTCTCTCTCTTGCTCTCTCTCTTGTGCTCTCTCTCGTGGTCTCTTAAGTCCTCACGAAGTCCTGTGACTTTTATAGGCACACCCTGCGAACCTTCTAGCACTCACCAGACGCGCCTTACCACGCCCTGTCACGCCATGCCGTTAGAGCCCTGGTTGGCTGGTGGCCCTTACCGTCATCGCCTCTGACGCGCTGCCTTGACACCGCCCCACCCCGACCCCGCGCTCCTCCCTCTTAGGCCTACTTCGTGTTACTCGACTAGTGAGCGAGCAAAGGGCAGCAAACGCTGCTGGCAGCCAAAGCGTAATAAATGCTGCGGGTAGCCAAAGCGTAACAAACTGAGGCAGTCAGCCAAATGGGGCGCTGGATCAATTATGCCCATAGAGGTGGACTTGGAGGGTGGCGTAAAAATGAAAGGGACCTAAACTCATGTCTTTACACAACGCAGATATTACTAGGGGAAATGGCCTATACTTACACATACTATGACATAACAAATACTACAGGTGGCCTACGTGTTGCTCGTGGACTAACTATGGGGGGCAACCCTTTAACCTTTAATGATCAATATGTGCCAATCTCAAAACCGTAGCAATGTATATATATATATATATATATATATATATATATATATATACAGTGGAACCTTGACTTACGAGTGCACCAACTTACGAGTTTTTCGAGATACGAGCCGTCGCTCGGGCGGTTTATTGCTTTGAGATGCGAGCCGAGATCTGAGTTACGAGCTTTCGCCACCCGCCACCAGGTGGGTTCCGGTCACGTGGTTATCTTGCCGTGCAAGTATCTCTGCCGTATATCGCTGCATTTTTGTTTTC
>NC_136265.1:78057448-78132448 GCF_964187855.1 Myxine glutinosa | reverse complement strand
GACCGGGGACTTAGAAAAGCACTCGCGGCAGGAGGAAGGAATGGATTGTGCACAAAGTCTAAGTTCACATCCTGATGCCGTACTTGCTAATCCTTATAAAGATTTGCAGGTGCGCGTGGAGAAGAGAATCCCCCAGGTGAGTCGTGCTGTGTATTGTGCGGGGAGATTTTGTAAGAGGATGTTTGGCGACAAAAGAATTTTCGCGCGCTTGGGATCGAGGAAGCATCCGGGCGTTGGTGAAGGGTCCCGTGTGAGTGGAAATGGCGCGCTTGTGAAAAAAAAGTGTGCATCGGGGAATGAGCGTGTTACGGAGCGCGAGTGTGAAACCGAGTGCGAGCGGGAATGCACGTCGGAGGGTCTGTGTGAAACAGAGTGTGCGGAGTGTGACACAGAGAGTGAGTTGGTGTTGGCGCGAGTGCGAGAGAGCACATCGGAGGGTCTGTGTGAAACAGAGTGTACAGAGTGTGACACGGAGAGTAAGGTGGTGGTGGAACGTGTGCGAGAGTGTACACCTGAGTTGGTTGTGGCGCGAGTGCGAGAGGGCACATCGGAGTGGGAGTGTGAAACCGAGTGCGAGCGAGAATGCACGTCGGGGTGTACGGAGTGTGACACAGAGAGTGAGAGTGATACGGAGTGTACGTGCGAGGGTGAGTGTGACACAGAGAGTAAGGTGGTGGTGGAACGTGTGCGAGGAAGCACACCTAAGTTGGTCGTGGCACGGGTGTGGGAGAGCCCATCTGAGCGCATTAGTGGGTGGATGCAAGAGTGCACGCCCATGGTGAGTGGTACGGAGTACGTACCGGGGGAGAGTGCGCAAGACGGTGCACGAGGTGTGTTAAGGGAGTGTGCGAACGGCGAGTGTGCGCGAGAGGTGTGGTGTGTAACAGGGAGTGCGTTGGTGGAATTGACGGACGGCGTTGGAACGCCGGGCTTTGTGAGTGTCAAAAGGGTCGCGTGTGCGTGTGGGCATGCGAGTAAAGCATCGACGTTGAACGGGGCAGCGTTTAGGGCGACGGATAGCCGATGCGAGCACTCGGGGCGCGGTGTGCTTTGTTGGATGCCAGGCCCGGCGCGGATCGATGCTGCGTCGCTTCTCTTCGAAGCGTCGTTGCCGATTCAGGCTTGGCCCCGCCCTGCACGGTCGAGTCCGGGCCTTGTCGGGCGAGGCGACCGGTCCGGTTCAAGGGCGAGTGGGAGGAAGCGGACGGTGCCCCCTGGCGGGGACGGGGTTCCGACCGGGCGAGCCTCAGCCATCGGGCCTGGAACCGCAAGGTACCGAGCCGCGATGATGCGTGGAACCTCGGCCCAAGCATGCCTCCTCCCCAGAGTCGTGAATGCCGGACGGATCCAACTACAGGCAACCAAACCACCCGAATTCATTGCTCGGCTTTGCGAAGCCGAGTTTAATGATGTGACGACGCACCGAGGCTCAGATAAAGCGGACTGTGATGATGATGATACTGATAGAGTTTTTGGATTCGAAATTTTGGAATAGAACATTTTTGATTTGTTGAATTTGGTGTGCAAAATTGGTAGTGGAAGATACCCGATGTGGTGGGATGGCAACTCTGCCATCTCTCACAGCGGGGGCAAAGGAGCACTAGTTTTATGGGGTTTATGGCAGTGAAAACTAGCCCGGGAGGGTTAGGATATAATGATAGGGACCTAGAAGATGACCTTAGGTAACGTTAAGGTTAGGTAATGACAATGATACCTGCAGTGGGGACGCAGGTAGATTAGAGTGGATGATAATGACGTGGTATGTGCTTAGTTTAAAGGGAAGACGGGGAGCACTAAGTTAGCAGGGCAACAGGTAGATTAGATGATGCCGTGTGAATGTTGGAGGTGTATTCAGGAGTGTAATGTGAAAAGTGTGTGAGGAACAGGTGTGATTGCACAGGTGTGCGACTGAACAGGTGTGTGGAGCAGTGTATGAGTGAGTGATGGTGATGAGTGTTGTATTGACCGAATGGTCCAGGAAGGAAGGAGGGTGCAGGTGGCACCAGGTGTGATTGCACAGGTGTGCAACAACAGGTGTATGGAGAATGGTTGTGTGAAATACATGGAGTGTGGAATACATGGAGTGTGGAATATATGGAGTATTTGAATGGATGGTCGTGGAGTGAGTATGGTGGAAACTATGGAGTGGAGTGGATGGTGCGAAGGTGTGAATGGGGGAAGGATGGACCCCCATCACGAATACCCGGGGAGGGTAGTGTAAGTGTTAGGTAGAGGGTATAGGTAAATTGTGGTTGGATATTGGCATCTGTGGTGCGGGTGAAAGAATGGTGATTGGATGGGTGCATTGGTGATGTGGAAATGGCTGGGCATGTAGCCTGTTAGTGTGTGTAGTTGGTTTGGGCACTCCACCACTGTGAGGATGTCGGCCAGGTGAGGCCACAGGTGGGCTCTGGGAGGCGGTAGAGTTGTTGTGGATGGGGCCCGAGGATCCGGAGGACGGACCCAGGTAGCCCAGTGCCAGAGGGCACCAAGGAGTGACAGAGCCAGGAGGGGCCTTCCCCAGTTAGATAGGTTAGGTAAGGAGCAGATAAGCTCGGAGGCAACTACAGTGGTGGAGGTGTGCAGGTGGGTAGGCCTGCTGGGAGAGCTACACGCCCCAGCCCAGAAATTGTGCAAGGGCACCGGGAGATGAATCGGGGGAGTGAGACCCCAAATTGAGAAGCACCACAGTTTGGTCAATGGGAATTTGGTTTTTAAAACCACATAGAGTAAGATTGCCAATGGTTTGGCAGGGAAAGACCCCGGGTAGTGTAAAGTGTGTTAAAGTCATTTAGAGGATAGTTAGGATTGAAGTCTCCTCGCACCATCTGCATCCACTCACCTGGGATGACGTACCTCCACACCATGCCAGGTTGTTTTTATTATTTTAATTGATGTAAATGTTTGGAATGTGAGACGCATCATGACGTGGGTGTGACATTGTGCTTGATGTTCCATCTCTCCCTCCTTATGAGGATTGATGATGAATTGGTGATGGCAAATTTTGGTTGGAGGGATTGTGGAGACGAATTTGGTGTAGGGGAAATATGGGGAAGACGTGACATTAGTGACGAATTTGTAAATGTGTAGATTTTTGTAAATATGGGGTAAGGGCAAGGGTAGAGTAGGTGACAGGGGGGTGACGTACGGTAGGGACGAGCTTTCTCACTTCGCTCTCCGTACGCACTTCGCCTTGCATTGCCTTATTGATGTGTACCCTTGTGACCTTACCCCTCGCTCATCTGTCTTTTCCCCCCATTTGTCTCCCACATGAGGACCTGTGCGCCACTGGGCGCCGAGGGGAGCGTGCGTGAGTCCGCCATTGTGCACCCGGAACTCCCAGAACCAGCTGTCTGCATCGATGCACCACATTATGGACCACATGTCTGTGGCTGAGCACCACTTATGGACCCCATGGGTTGGGGCAAGGCCCCTCTGCTGGAACCGGCCATGAGGGCCCGAAATCTTGCTGGCGGATCTTGGCCACAGGGCACCGATGCCCCACAGGTGAACCACACTAGTCGGCCCCTGTGGGCCATAAATAAATAAAATGGACACGTTGGGTGCATTTTTTATTGCAAATAGGCCGCCAGCAAAGAAGATGACAACAACAAAATAGTAATAGCCAGCAGAGGGAGCCGAAGAGCAAGAGACCACCAGCGGGGTTAGGGGTTGTTGTTTTTATTTTTATTGATGAACAGTGATGACTGTGCACCGATTGATGCTTGAGGGTATGTTGGTGCGTTTTTGGGTGCTTTCATGGTGCATCGATGCAGGGCAGACTGTCTCCCCCCCCAAAAAGAACGATCACAGGTCCTGGGTTGCGTCTTGTAAATAAAGTAGAGCCATTGTAAATAAAGCGCCCCCACCGTAAATGTATAGCTTGAAGACCATTCCGCAATTCGGTTAGCTGTGGGCGTGTCTGTTAGGCAGGGTGCAATGGAGCAGTGGGACATATTTATTTATGTTTTAAAACTGTCGCACTCAGGGTCAGGTTAAAAGTAGAGGGAACTACACCTACGTGTCACACTAAGTTAAAGTTATAGGCCCGGGATGTGCCTAAGAGGAGGAGGGTGCAGTGTTGTGGATATGAGGATTGTGTTTTTTTATTGTGTTTTTTATTATTAGTGCTTTATTCTGGACCCTCCTTACTCCAGTTATGTATAAAGGTCAAAGGGCGTCCCATAATTAGGTCATAAACAATCACGTCAGCCAATTATAGATTTCCCCCTTGTTGATAGTTATATCTTTATTATGTGTATTAAGGTAAGGCCTTGTCTTCCATTAAGATGACACTCCATTGCACCAAGTGAAACCAGATAGATCCCCTTTCATTCCCATTCCCAAAATCTCCATTTCCAGCTACATCCCCTCCACGTCTCCATTGCCAACCGCACTGGGCAGTTTGCCAGGTTTGTTACAGCGGTGGTTGCTGATTTCGCCCCAAAGCCGCCATTAAGCATGTGCTCAGCTCGGGGAAGAAGGGCGTGCCCGCCCATCGTCATCAAGGGCGGAGCCAGAGGGCCATGCCGACCAATCAGGGCCGAGGCGAGCTGACCGATGGGCGTGTCCTGAAGGCCGGCGGCTTGATCGCCTGAGGCGCTATAAAAGCGCGCGCGCAAGAAGCAAGTGGTTGTTGAGTTGAGTGGTTGGACCAGATGAGCTTTTACAGAAGTGGTTGGACCAGATGAGCTTTTACAGAAGTGGTTGGACCAGATGAGCTTTTACAGAAGTGGTTGGACCAGATGAGCTTTTACAGAAGCAGATGAGCTTTGACAAGACGAGAGAGACGAGTCCTGAAAAGAGCACGCGACGTCCACACAGCCGCAGCAGCAGCAGCCACAGCAGCAACAACAGCAGCTTGGGGCCTGGACGGCAGTTTTGAGCAGGGCCGCGAAGGAACGGCGGCTGCTAAATGCGCCGATCGTGCTGCAGTACCCGTTGGACCGTCCTCTCCCTCCAGCCATCCACCTCCTGCCTTTCCATCCTTTTGTGTATGTGAGTTTGTTCTGTGTGTCTTGTCCCTGGGTTAATTAAGACTGTAGGTAAGCTAGCGTTGCACTGTGTCTCTGAATTCTTCTGTAAATTATTTTCTTAACTTTCCTTCTTCCTTGGTTTCTTTCAATCCTGTACATAGTAATAAATTATATTGGTATTCCTTACCCTTTGTCTTCCTTCTTCTTCACATCCTTCGCTTTAGTCTTTTCCCCATTGAATATCTGTGGCGCGATCCGGCCAACGTTCAGGAATCGGGTTAGTCGGGGTAACTGTTCGGCCGCGGTGCCATCCGCTCGGCAAACCAACATCCTTATCCGCGTTCCTTAACAATATATATTTATATATGTATATATATATATAGATATATAGATATATATATTTATATATATATATATATATATATATATATATATATGTCACTCAACCCAATTGGAGGGAACAGCCCTCCAATTCCCAGCTGCGGCTAGGACAAATTATAATAACCCTATCTCCTCCAAGCCACACAAGGTAAACCCTTTGCTTCATGTATTTACACACACACGCACAGACACAGACGCGCACACTCTCACACACACACAGTTGAGAGATTGAAATCAAATCAAACAGCTCAAAGGTGAGTTTCCCCCTGCCTGGTAAACAACCTTCCCACCATCATGTCAGACAAACTTTAGATCAATGTTGAAAGACGAATCAAACAGGAACCCCGATGAAGAAACTCCTCAAGAGAATCCCTTTGACATCACAACCTGCCTGCCAACCTTCCCTGTTCTGATTTATCCAGTTTGCGAATAACACTGATAGTGCTGCTTCATCCCCAGGTGAACAGCCACATAATCAGAACTCTCCAGTTTTACCGGGGTCACCTCTGTTTTCTCGGCTGTTATCAATGATTACTTTTATCTTTCAAATTAAAATCTCATTTCTTTGGTTTCTACGTAAACTTTACACATGATGCAATTCCAAGTGGACTTTTGAACTGACATTTCACTGGTAAAATATAAATTTTTGAATGAATGTGCTTTCAGTGGTCCATGAGAAAGTACAATCTGGAATCTTGCTAACCCATGACCTCAATGTCGTCTCAATAAAACCATCAGATCAGTAATATTTAAAAAACCATGCTTTTAAACATGATCTTAACTTACACGTTTTACTGAGAACAAAAAGCATTGAAACAAGCGTTACGCCTTGGTCCCCCGTCGATGAAGTGATGTGAGTTGACAAAGTGGAAGACGCAAGGCGGCCATCTTGGATTTTGACGTGGCGACCCAATTTTCAATAGCGTTCTTCCTTATGCGTAGATACACCCACACACAATATTAGAAGTTGGTACTTCGCTTATTTTTCAAGATATTCCGCTCACAATGTTCAGACATATATGGCGTCAGACATACATGGCGGCGGCCATCTTGGATTTTGACGTGGGTTGCACCCACACACCAAATTAGAATTCGGTCCTTCGCTTACGCATGCACGCACGCACGCACGGGCGCACGCCCACACGGACGGAGGGGAAAACCATAGTCCCCCTTTCGCTCCGCAGTGCGACGGGGGACAAAAAGCTCTCAGAATGAGATACATTAATACTCCAAGAAAAGCGAACTTTTTATGCCTCCGTTGACGAAGTCGCCGGAGGCATTATGTTTTCAGGTTGTCCGTCCGTCCTTCTGTGATAGGTTTTCGTTACCGCGATAACTTGAGAACGGCTGAAGGGATATTCGTCAAACTTGGTGCAGGTTTGTATAATGAGGTAAAGATGAACTGATTTGATTTTGGGGCCACGAGGTCAAAGGCCAAAGGTGAGAGGTCATGTTAGGTAAAAAATACTGTAACCGTAATAACTTGTGAAGCAATGATGGGATTGTGACCAAATTTGGGGCACTTATGTAAAATGATGTAAAGATGAACTGATTAGATTTTGGTGTTGAGAGGTCAAAGGTCAAAGTCTGTAATATGTCTGTAACTTGAGAACTACTGAATTAATCTAATTACCTTCGCAAAAGCGGAAGGTTATGTTTTGATCGCTGTGTATTTATTTGTATGTCTGTGTGTGTGTGTGTATGTTATTCGCATAACTCAAAAAGTATTCAACCGAATTGCATGAAATTTGGTGGGATGATTGGTTATTATACGGGACACATTTGATTAGATTTTGGGAGCAATCGGGTCAAAGGTCAAGGTCAAGGTCACGAAAAGGTCAAAATCGTATTTTTGTTGTTCTGTTCCCTACACTCCCATGCCAAGTACAGAACAGTAGCTGCGGCGAAGGTATGCGCTCTACCGAGTGCCCGTTCTAGTTCAAACTTGGTACAGGTATGTATAATGATGTAAAGATTAACTAATTATATTTTGGAGGCAAAGATCAAAGCCCTAATAGGTCTATAAGTTGAGAACGGCTGAAGTTATCTCATGCAAACTTGGTACAGGTAGGTATAATCATGTAAAGATTAACTGATTATAATTTGGGGCCAAGAGGTCAAAGGTCAAAGTCTGTAATAGGTCTATAACTTGAGAACGGCTGAAGGGATCTAATTCAAACTTGGTACACATATGTATAATGATGTTGAGATTAACTGATTATATTTGTGGTCAAGAGGTCAAAGGTCAAAGTCTGCATTAGGTCTATAACTTGAGAACGGCTAACGGGATCTAATTCAATTTTGGTACAGATATGTATAATGATGTAGAGATTAACTGATTATATTTTGGGGTCCCAAGGTCAAAGTTCACAGGTCATGTCAGGTAAAAATGTGATAACTTGAGAACAGCTGTATGGATTTAAAGCAAACTTGGTACAAGTATTGTAATGATGTAATAATGTGGGCAGAGGCATATCGGTCAATGTCGTGACGTCGAGGATTATCGTTTTAGTTACTTTTCAATATACTATATAAATATACGTAATTAGAAAGGAATTATTTATATGACTAATTAGATATACAGTACTATTCTTTTTGAGAAATGTTTAAGATAATGAAATGTATGGACAATTTGAGTCTTGAAGTGTTCAAGACTTGTGAGGAATCAAGCCATGTGTTGTTGTTGCTGTTGTTGTCAAGGTTAGCAGAGTTGATTTATATAGACAGATGGTGTTTATCACTCAACATACTCCATAAGCAAAGGACCTGATAAAAAATGTTGTTTAGAAGTTTTAAAAATACTGTTGCGGTTTTTCGAAGCCCGTTCCATTACAAAGGGAAGATTAAGCCACTTTTTCTCTCTGGGTCTTCGAAACCGCGAGACTGAGTCGCCACTTCCGGGCAGACGTGGAAAAGGGTCTCGGGACAATTTCGTACGTACCTTGAGTACCCACGCCGCAGCGGAAGCGGGGATCGAGTCTCGCACGAACCACGCGTGATTGTGTACGCCCGAGCAGATGGTGTACCATGTGACCCGTGCTGTTACCTTGCTTATAGAACCCGATCAGAGCGATCTAATTCATACCATGCGAGGTCAATGATGGAAAACACAAGACGGTCGAATCAGAAGGAAGAACAGATTTATTTACACTATTTACAATGATTTGGTAGAAGCGACACAGGGCAGAACTTAAGCAGTCTTACTTATTACCCAGACAATGGGCCCACTTACACACACAGGGAGATGGAGGAAGAATGTCCGCGTGCCGAACGCGCCTGCTTCGGTCGCTCCAGGAACAGCTCACCCGGCGTGGCCTTCTAGCGGTCACAGCACGTCTCCCGGCGAAGGCAGGCAGGCGGGAAAATCCTCGCGGCGCGTATATCGGCAAAGGCAGGCAGAAGGAAATATGCGCGTCTGTGGCCCGGCACGGCTGTCTTTTACAGCGCGATTAATACTGCGCAGAGCACGGGGAGCGGGGCAAGTTCATATACACGGAGTTATTCAGTTCCTCCGATATGACTCGACACAACGCAATCTCACGTGCGTCTTCTCACAACTCCGATTCATAACTCTTCTCACCCGAACTGCTCTGACTCAACTGAGAACTCACGTATATCTGACTTGCCCTGCGCTCATCTCATAACTGAATGCTCCGAACCGACTGAGGTGGGGGGCTCTGGGCACAGGGTTATATCGCCCCGCCCTAGCCCGAATCGAATGTTCCAAACTCCGCCTTTTGCCACAGTGGTAAGTCATTCCCCTCGAGCCCTGATTGGCAGCTCGCGCTTACCGTTGGCTCCTCCTCCGCCTTCCTTCGACCTCGATCGACTTGTTCAGGCCTGCCTCGTGGTATTTCGCGCCAAAACCAAAAGCATCGAGGCATCGTAAGGGCACCTAGTTCTCATTATCCTACTCAACGCAAAACTAAACACAGGAAAGGTCTACGCTTACATTTACTAAGAAATAACTGAGCTTAAACGAGGCTACATGCTGTAGTGTAACTAACAAGGAGGGGAAATTAACCTTTATTATAAAACCACAAAACCGCAACAATACTTTAATTGTTCTTCATTTTATACTGAATTCTGAACCACCCGTTTTCCATCAGTTATTCATTCCAAATCAGAGTAACTCGTATAACAATATGAGCCAACACTGGACTTTTGAAATAACGCAATTTGCCCCAGAATGCTTTGTGTGCATGCACAGAATCCCATAGTATCAGTGGCCATTGGAGCACACTGAAGTATCTCATGTGTGCGAGATAAGGTTTGTTAGCTAAAATGGCTCACAGAGCTGCTTGGTTCTCTAGTAGCTGAAAGTGGTGTGCCTCTGCACAACACAAGTATTGGAGAACTTTCACAGCTGGCCGACAGGGGCTGAAATGTTGCAGCCTCTCCGTACTGCAGATTCCCTTCGATATGGACGAGGTCCGAATAACTGTGAATGGGAATGAGCTACCCAAACCGTCGACGATCGCCGCCAGAGTGGACACGCTTGTGTCAGCTATATTTACATGAGAGCCAAATGTACCAGGAAAACCTCCCTGAGGGAGACACCATATCTGGTTTGGATGCTTCTTAACTGCGATGGGAGTGACATATCTGGGGCTTGTGAATGCATGGGGCAAGTTTAAAATAAACTACAAAAAGATATTTATTATTAACTCTTAGATGCAGGCGCCAAAATCCTCCATAAACGCAGCCATTGGGCCTCGGAGGCCCAACGGATGTATTCGTGTCATGTTTTTTTTTTAATAGATTTTTTCTTTCATATCCTTTTTCAATCCAAGTCGATGCTCATGGATGTGTATTTGCTCAGAAAATGTGAATCATTGATCCTATTAGTTGGAAGAATCCCATACAAGTAATTAATCTTTTCTTTTTTTTTGGCAAAATTTTTTTTGGGTTCTTGGTTTTTCAACTTTTTTTCTCTAAAAAGTTAAGGCTCATGGAGGAGTATTTGCTCAAAAAATATGATTCACTAATCCTTTTATTTAGAATGTGTATATCCACTACTGTCAAAAATCCTACACCTATGCAGCCATTGGGCCCCACGAATGTATTCGTGTAAAGGTTTTTTAATCTTCACATTTTTGTCACTGAATTATTTGTAATAAAGTTATAGGAGCATATAATGAGGTTCATATCAAGAAAATAATGATATAACAGTCGTACAACAACATTTAAGCGGGGCCTCGAAGGCCCCAGGCCTGCATTCGTGTCGGATTTTCGGGTTATAAGTGGAGAATTAAGATTTTCCCACGAGCCTGAATGAATTTTTTTTAATGTCACTGAATTTTGTGTAACAACATGAAAGTCGGTGAAAATGAGGCTCATTCCAAAAAAAAATTGTACAACATCGTTTTTGCAACAAAAAAACCTTATGGGCCTCCGAGGCGAGGCAACACTCCCCATGGTGGGGAGTGGGAAGGGGTGAGAATGGGATCCCTGGGTGCTATGAGGGCTGCTATAAATACATGTTAAAAAGAATGTTTAACTTACCGATTTTACCTTAGCAATAACTGGTTAAACATGGCTTGCACAAGTGAGTCACTGAAAACGCACATGCGTGAAACGCCTCGTTTGCGTTCATACGTCATTTTGAAAATCCATATTCTTTGAAAAAGCTACCGTGCTTGCAAAATTTGAACCTGTTCATTCATCAAGATGGCCAATTAAAACCTGACTATGTTTAGCGATTGTGTGTATATTAACTTCTTTGTTCTATATATATGCACGTGGATGCAAATTCCAGTGAAGGGGATGAAAGGGAATTGTAATTTCACATATTGTATCCATACCTCATCAGGTATATGTCCAACAAAAGCAGCCTTTTGCGTTAATCATGTTCCTCTTACATTCCTAATTCACAATCGCTATTAGTACAGGTATCGTGGCAGATCCCATACTGCGCAGGGATATATTACTTACATGATGTCAATTGTGCTTTGGGGAAAAAAAAGAAAAAGAATGATTTTACACGATTGTAATCAGCCTTCCTCTGCAACAAACGCAGCTGTGCGCTTGCTCTCCGCTTCACTATGTCAATGTTCTATCTCGGCTCTTACCTTTATCCTGGGCTAAAATGAAATTGCCTACCCTGCTGTATTGTGTCTCTCTACCCTGCTGTTAATGTGTTTCCCGTTGTGCAGACCTGTGTTTTGATATCTCATGAGCATCATGTCCGCTGCCTGCACAACCATATATAGATTACAAAAAGCCCACGAGATGCTTTGGATTTCAAGAGCCGTGCAAGTCGGTGCCACAGCCCGAGACCTGCTGGGCCATTATTTATGAGCTGGTTTGAACCTTGTGAGTGTCCAGGTGAAAGTAGAGAAATAAATAATTTAATATGGGACTCACTTGAGGGAAGAAAAATAGCATTACAATCCTGTATTTCCTGAATTTACAAACAGTGCACTCAGTGAGGATAGTAAAATATATGTCGCATATACATATTACATATATATTAATACAAAGTCAAGGCTCGTGGAGGAGCTATACCATAGAACGGACGAGGGCGTAACAGAAAAGGAGAAACAGTAGAAAGAGAGGGGGAAACACCAACAGCAGACAATATAGAGGGAGAATTGAACAAATAAAGGATGTGAATAAGAATGAGGACTCAGGCAGAACACATGTGATGGATAGAGAAGCAAACTCTCAGGAAGGAAAATGAGGCTTTGCCTCGTTTATTACCATGGATCAGTTCTTCAATGCCTTGATTGCAATTAGGATCAAAAAGGGTTTTGTCCTTCTTTAAGGCTTTATCTCGAGTGTACGGAAACATTTCCCTTTCAACTGGACAGGATCAGACCATACTGGCTCCTGGAAATTACAGTGGTTTTGGTTTGTGGAAATTACAGTGGAAACTGCAGAGTGGGCTTGGTTTGGAACACCCAGCAGGCTGAACCCAAAGGACGCTTTGGGATGACCTGTTCGGCACTCTCATTTGAGGGCAAAGATCACGATTCTGGGACGTCATGTTCAAACTTCACACAATGTGTTGGCTTTATCAATACGAGTCTTTTGAAATGACATAATCTGCCCCAGAATGCTCGGCGCGCATGTGCAGAACCCCTTTGAAACAATGTTTATTCAAGCATGTTAAGGTATATTGTGTGTGCAAGACGAGAATTCTTCCATGGAATGGCTCACAGAGCTTATAAACAAAGCCGAAAAGGCTTGGAAAAGCCAGTGGTTAACCATAATTGTTCTGCAGTTGGAAAGATGAGATGGTATTCATAGAATACTTACCCTGTGCAATTCAACTTGGTGCAAGCCAACTCTTCTGTTTTTGCCTGTTTTTTTTATTTATTTGATCTAATATGGCTGCCAGACCACGTGAGCGACGACATCATAAACTTATATTATTTAATATAATTGTTGTGTATTATATTACAACACATGCGCCAAACATGCTTTCATGTGTATGACCTCATATTTAAGGCACCAATAACGTCATCATTAACAACACCGATTCCCCATATGGAGTTCTTTACAATGAGCCACGTTTCAATTTTTTCCATGCAGTGGTTTTGGAGATATAAGAGGTGAAACGTTTTTCGTTTTTTCCAAGATGGCGCCTGTACTACGTGACCTACGACGTCATAATTATCATTTAAAAATTATATACCGGAGGAGGTGCTTCTATGGTCAAAATTTCAAGTCCATTTGACTAACAGTTGCAGAGAAAGATTTTTTTTTTTCTACTGATTAGATCGAGCGTTGTACTTGTCGAATTATTAAGTCATAATGAAGGCACCGATGGCATCATGAGTAACACATGTTATTCATAGCCGGCGAAGCCGGTGTTGTGAATGAACGCATACGTATTGTGTTGAAAAGCCAGATTTTTCTGGATCCCTTGAGAATTTCGAAGCTTTGATGCACCAAATCGCTCAATGGAGGGCGCCATCTTGCGGATGCGAAAGTATGCATAACAAATTGAAAAAAGTTCAATAGGAGTTTGTTTCACCCATCTTTTTTTGATTCACCATCTTATGCACCTCTAATTTGTAATTAAAATACTTTAGGACCAACCTCGGCCCGCACGGGCCTGGTTATCTTCAACGAAAATCGTCACCAAACACCGGAACCAATGAGATTCGAGCATTTGAAAAAATATTTCAAAAACCAAATCACTCAATGGAGGCCGCCATCTTCCGGATGTGGAAGTATGCATAAAAAAATTGCGAAAAAGTTCAATAGGAGTTTGTTTCACCCGTCTTTGTTTGATTCACAATCCTATGCACCTCTAATTTGTAATTAAAATACTTTAAGACAAACCTCGTTCCCCGGGCCCACACGGGCCCTGGTTATCTTCAACGAAAATCGTCACCAATTACCGGAACCAATGAGATTCGAGCATTTGAAAAAATATTTCAAAAAAGCTTATTACCACGTTTCGGAGGCTGAAAACGGCGTCAAATATTCTAAAATAGACGAAGAATTATTTTTTAGAAATCTCGCGGCTGTAGGGGATCGTTTTACATGGTCGGAAACATCCGAAGTTGAGACGGAATTCACCGAATTGATCAAGAAGGAAATTTTATAAATTTTAATCTCATCAAGAATGCAAATGGTGTCATTTTGAATGATGTACGGTACTTACTACACCTACCTACTACCCACTACCTAACCTACTGATGCCACAGTGATGGGTAAAATAGTGGCAAGAGGCTTAGGCTTCGCCGGCTCATTGAGGCTTTGCAGTCGGGTACTTGTACTTGACAGTGAACCATGTTTAAATTTTTTCTATTGAGCGGTTTTGGAGATAGAGGTGTAACGTTTTTCCAAGATGGCGTCCATACCACGTGACCTATGACGTCTTAACCCTAGTCCGCAGGCGTGGGTATAATCTAATGGACCCGGTACGTTTTTTATTTTTGCTATAATTTGTTTATAAAAACGTTTTTTGGCATGACCCTCCATGAATGCTTCTACAAGTTGGTGATAAACATTTATTCTGTTCATCCAAAAATAAATTATTTTAGTTCCTAGAAAAGTTCCGACAAATTAAAATTTTCCTTAAAATGCAGTCCTTCTGGTCTGTAAGACCCAAGTTATTTTTTGCCTTTCTTTTGTTCTCAAAGTACCTAATTTGCATGTGAGCTGTCCTAAAGTACCTTATTTGCATGTGAGCTGTCCTAAAGTACCTTATTTGCATGTGAGCTGTGCTATGGAAAGTTACCAAACTTATTCACTCGGGTATGAGTCATCTCTGACGTAATTTCCGGTCACGTGTTTATTTTCATTCCATTTTCCTTCCTGCCTTACGTTTTCCTTTGCCGTTTACGTGAGTTGTGTTTTTGGATCGTTCACAACTTCGCTTAGGCTTTTCCCGTGTTTGGACATCGGATTATTGCTTCAATTGCTTTTGTCGAGCTGAGCTTATTTGACAGCATTTTACGATTTTTCCTTTTTATTGAATTTGCATTGGTTCTTTGACGATCTTTGCTTGTTTCTCATTCTGTACTTGACGAAATGTTCGGTCTATTCTGTATTATTTCATTTCCTTTTACTTTTTTATTCTTTGATGTTACGTATGTTTGTTTATTTTATCAATTCGTGTGTTTTTACAGTTTCATTCACTATGGCAAAAAGAAACCTGCCTGCAGAGATGGTGCTGGAGTTGTTGGACTCAGAAGTGCTCCTCGACATTGATGAGGATTCAGAATGCTCTGAACCTAATGAACCAGATGATCACGAACCTGAGGCAGATCATTTGCAAATTCCCTCAGCTTCTGCAGCGATGTTTATTATTAACTCTTAGATGCAGGCGTCAAAAATCCTACATAAACGCAGCCATTGGGCCTCGGAGGCCCAACGGATGTATTCGTGTAATGTTTTTTTTTTTTTTTTAATAGACTCTTTTTCCTTCATATCCTTTTTCAATCCAAGTCGATGCTCATGGATGTGTATTTGCTCAGAAAATGTGAATCATTGATCATATTAGTTGGAAGAATCCCATACAAGTAATGAATCATCTCATCTGCATATCATCTGCAGAGGTTCAGACTCTGGAATCTTCTTCGAGTGATGAGAGCGATTCAGAGTCCCAAGACAACCGTGGCCAGGACGCTAAAGCGATTGTTCATACAAGTGCTAATGGCACCTACTGGAGTGGAAACCCTCCACCTCAAACCAAAACCCTGAGTCATAACATAATGAGAAAGACACCAGGTCCAGCACCTGGTACAACAACTATGACACCCAATGATGCCTGGGATCTTTTTATTTCGGACAACATGTTTGAAGAAATTTGCAAATGTACAAATTTGGAAGGCCAAAGAATAGCAGCGAACAAAAATAAATGATGGAGGGATATCTCTAAAAATGACCTTCTGGCTTTTATGGGCATTTGCCTTTTGGGGGGATATGAAAAAAGGCTGGGATGTTTCCATTCGGGACCTCTTTGGAGATCACCTGTCCAACCCTATGTTTTGTGCCACCATGTCCATTGACAATTTTGAAATAATACGCTGTTACCTGAGGTTCGACGACGAGGACAAGAGAGTTTCGACTAGAAACAGACCGAATGGCAGCATTTCGGTATGTATGGGACCTTTTCCTTGTAAATTTCCAGATGAGCTTTGTTCCAAATGAGAGTGTGACTGTGGACGAGCAGCTGGTACCCTTCAGAGGCAGGTGTAGTTTCAAACAATATATGCCCAGCAAGCCAGCCAAATATGGCATAAAGATTTTCTGGCTTTGCGATTCAAAAACATCTTATGCTGTTGATGGAATTGCCTATATTGGGAAACAGCCAGGTGAAGAACCTCAGAGGAATCTGGGTTCAAACATTGTGGAGCGGTTATCGAATCAATTGAGTAACACCGGTCGCAATGTCACAGTCGACAATTTCTTCACAAGTGTACCTCTTGCTGAATTGCTGCTGGAAAAAGTACTTACACTTGTGGGTACGCTCCGACAAAACAAACGAGACATCCCTTCTCTGATGAAACCTTCTAAAAATCGAGAGCGTTACAGTGCTGAATTTGGATTCAGAAATAACATCACCATGGTCAGCTATGTACCCAAAAAAGGCAAGGCTGTTGTCTTGCTAAGCACGCTGCACCATGACAATTCAGTGGAGGAAGGTGGGAAAAAGAAGACAGATATCATCAAATATTACAACAGCACAAAAGGAGGAGTTGAGCTCATGGACCAGGTGGTTCGAACATATTCTTGTAAACGGCAAACCAGAAGGTGGCCTATGGTGTTGTGGTACAATGTCATAGATGTTGCTACTTTGAATGCTTTTCTGCTGTACACAGCACAACATCCAGAATTTTGTGAAGGCCGCAAGGACAAGCGACGTTTGTTCCTAAAATAACTCGTCTGCGAATTGGTGACGCCATACATGCAAAGCAGGCTCTAAGGCAATCCCAAGCTCCTGAAGAACATCATTGCCTCAATGCCTCATGGAGATTTGTGGTATTACGCACCAGTCTGAACGCTCTTCTCTTCCTGTCATCGAATGTGGTCAACAGCAGGCTCCACAAAAAAAGAAAAGGTGCTATGTTTGTCCTTCCAATAAAGACAGGAAGAGCTCCATGATATGCAAAAAATGCAAGCAGCATGTGTGCAAAGAGCACAGCGACGTTATGTGTCGCAATTGCCATAAGTGAGGGATTTGTTTGATTTGTTTCAAAAAGACGCAGTGCAGTGTAAGCAATTCTTACACGGCACTGTGTCTTTTTATAAATATATTGTTATTTTGATTTTGGCCCCACAAGAGAAATTATACTAGATTTTTGCATATATTGGTAAAAGGAGAAGCATGCGTGTGTACGTGTGTTATTCCCAGCCGCCACTTGATAATTGTATAAACAGGAAAAGCTAGGAACTCGACACCTCGCATCCACGAATACTTATCTTATGCCTATATGTTGTGCGTCCCATTTGCATCCAGGAACACAACAATTATGGTTAACCATCTTGAAATTGCCACTCCTTCGTTTACATGTGGAACATTATATTAGCATGACTGTTTTACTTCCAGGATTCACACTAGAAACGGCAGGTTAAAAGTGCCCTAAAAAGCAGAACCGAGTCACTGAAAATGAGCACACAACACAAGTGCGAAAGGCCTCGTTAGCATTAATACGTCAATTCGAAAGTCTAATATTGTCTCCTACTTTCCTTGCAATTTATGTGAAGGTTCACTCTTGTCTCCTAATGTCCTTTCCTCGATGTAATATAAGAATATAATATTTACATACAAGCTGCCCCACATTGAGTCATAGACACTGTATAAATAAGTGTACAAAACTCGTTTTTGACACAATTATTCTGTATTTTAATGGCATGGGGAGTTTGATTAAACATTGGTTTCAGGATTTTTTTCTTAAGTTTTGGAGGTGACTATGATCCAAAATGAAATATGATTGAAGGTTTGGTAATGAGTTATTGAGGAACAGGTGAGCATGAGAGCATTTTTGTGAAGCACTTTGAGATTCTTTAAACCAGGTATTATATATACCAGCAACGGTACCCGCCCTACGGGCAGGGCTTCAATTGGGAGGCCCAAATGATAAGGCAAAATATCAGAAATTGAAGTTTTTGTTTATTTTAAACGATTTATATAAACATCCGTTAAATCATACCACATGCAAATCATCAAAATCTAAATAGTATTTGTAGAATTTCAATAAAAGCCACATCACTGTTCATATCGGTAAATATTATTCTATCATGTTTGGAAAAACTGGAAAATTTGAAAAAAATTGGAAAAACAATATAGCCTATTTTACTCCACAGGGGGTCCCAGGATTACCCACCCAAAATTTCGTTGCGATCAGTTCAGCCGTTTTTGTGGTACCTGGAAACAGACAGACAGACATTTGGTGAATTATAGTAAGATCAGCAGGTTGGGGGTCAGGGGGCGGGGGGAGAATGGGGATAAAGTTGTAAAAGGGGAAGCGGGGGATGCAAAATAAGAAAGTATGTAACATGGATTAATGGGTAAAATTAATTGTGGAGAAAGCAAGGAAATTGGGATAAAGGCCAAGCTGGGATAGGCTGTCTAAAGATGGCAACCGCAGCACAGAGTCGGACATGCAGGTTTGCCGTCACGTTCCTTGGTGTGTTCTCCATGGCGCCGGTGAATAATAAGCACACCAGAACACTTGCCTGCACACTCTCTTCCTGCCTTAGGTGGCTCTGTACATGGCTCTCCTTTAGATTTTCTCTCATAAACAGTCCCTCTTTTAGCTCACTATTCCATCCTCTCATGTCAAATGTGTGTGTATGTGAAGAGGAAGAACTCCCTCTCACTCACATGTTATTCTGCCCCCAAGAGAAAGACCACCAAGCTTGGCTGCTGGTGACCATTTAGGTTAGCAAGAGGTTAAATCCCAGATAGGTAGGGGGACACAATGAGATGATGTCGAGCTGTACGCTACAACAATGAGACGAAAGAGAAGGAGCTTGAACGGATCAACAAAGGCAATTTCATAATCAGTAGATAAAGGGGGATAAAAGGAGTGTAATGAAGTAGGAAGGATGAGGTTGACAAGGTGAAAATGGATGAATAAGTGTGACTTGTGAGTTTGTGGATGAATAAGTGTGACTTAATTGTTTGGGCCTGTGGAGGATCGGATGGCTTTGAGCACAGCAAGGTAAAATAATATGCATGTACAATGTACATATATCCGTTAGCATAAGGTGTAAAGACGTCCTGAACGTTTTTCTAGCTGAGAGTGAATTGTGGGCAGGTTGTTACCTCATTATAAGAACTAGCAACGGTACCTGCCCTACGGGCACGGCTTCAATTGGGAGGCCCAAATGAAAAGGCAAAATATCAGAAATTGAAGGCTTTTTTAATTTATTTTAAACGATTTATATAAACATCCGTTGAATCATATCACACACAAATCATCGAAATCTAAACAGTATTTGTAGAATTTCAATAAAAGCCACATCACTGTTCATATCGGTAAATATTATTCCATCGTGTTTGGAAAACCTGGAAAAATGGAAAAACAATATAGCCTATTTTACTCCAGGGGGTCCCAGGATTACCCACCCAAAATATCGTTGCGATCGGTTCAGCCGTTTTTGCGGTACCTGGGAACAGACGGACAGACATTTGGTGAATTATAGTAAGACTAGCGGGGTCACCCGTGGGAATCGGGTGAACACAGCGAGATCACGGCGAGGTCACGTCTTTTCGAAGCTGCTCCATGCGCTCACGCTTTCGAAGCTAAGTGATATTTCTCAATTGTGTTTTTGTCGAGACTGTATCTATCTTTCGGTTTATGTACCTACAGCGTATCTTTTGGAAAATTTTCGGTGCTAATTTTTCGTTCATGTATACACAATCGTCGGTTAATGGTATCGAGTATTCTGCGGCCTAGTACTCGTAGGCTTAGACTACCGTACCGCATCAGACCTTGTGGTTTGTTTTCCTCTCAGCGATTCGTCGAATGCGCTGAAATTATTTTCGTTCTCTGTTTCGTCCCAGTCGTTCACCCCGTACCTCCTTGTTTAATATCTGTACTCACAAAAAAACAAACAAAAAAAAACCCCAAAAAATATTTCCTTCCCAGGTCTTATTCGTTTATTTGTTGTTCTTTTTGTTCGTTCGTTCTTCGTTCGCGATCACGCGGTTAGAAATGTATAATCTCTCCCCTGAACAACTATCTTCTCTCATATATTATAACACCCTTTTCTTCTTTTCCTACAAAAGGATGCTTTCGTCTTGCTCACCAAATCTATTCATTCCAAAAAATATATATAATACCATCTCTTACAGTTCCTCCTTTCTACATTCCCTAAACTATCCAGAACTCCATCCCTCCTCCAGTGTCCTCAAACGTATTTTTGACTCGAAGGTCTCAAACTCATTTTGCAAAAAATGTTCGTTTCCTATGAATCGTACACTTTTCAAAATCCAATCTCACCCCTCCCCTCCAAATCCTCCCCATCACCCATCCCTTTCAAATCTCCCCCCTTGCCCCTTCCCTCCCCTCCCTCCTAAACTCCCCCCACACCCCTCCCCTCCGAGACTCTCCCTCGCTCCTCCCCTCCTAGACTCCCCTCACACCCCTCCTCCTCAAAGCATCCTCCCTGCTTCTTCCTCCTTCCAACTTTCACCTTCATCTCCCCAAACCTCCTGCCTTGCTCTTCCCCCTCCTCAAATAACACCTCACTGTGCCTCACCCAATCTCCATCAAACCTTTTGTCTGCCCCATTCTTCCCTTTCTCCAAGCTATTCTGAAATCTCTGACACACCTTCAACAGCTCTCCCTACCTCTTCCTCCTCTCCCTACCACATCTTACCCTACCCCTCCCCCCCACTGTTCTGGACCCGATGCTCCCCCTTCCTCTTCATTAACGGTATGGACCTCAAACATCCGGGGCCTTCGCTCAAACCTGACTGACCTCTCCATACAGGTTGCTTCTGACAAACCAGATGTGATCTGCTTAACAGAAACTTTCCTCCTTCATGATGTCTCTGATGCCTTGGTATCTCTCCCAGGTTACTCCCTCCTCCGGTATGATAGACCTGAGCCTCGTCCTGGAGGTGGGGTTGCTATCTTTATAAAAAACTCTCTTCCTCACTCGCCCTCCACTGCCCTCTCTCCACCTCACCCCCAGGAATACCTTTGGCTACGGCTTCCCCTTCGCTCCCACCTTTTGTTCATATGTGTGTTGTACCGTCCACCAATCAGCGATGACTCCATCTACATCTCACTGTCTGATAATATGGACCAACTTCTATCTACCCATCCCAACTCTCTCTTCCTCATATGTGGTGATTTCAATTGTCACCATGCCAGTTGGCTGGGTGTGGGTACCACTCTCACCAGCCATGGCTCTTCAGCAAAGGACTTCTGCGACTCACTGGGACTGACACAATCTGTCAATTTCCCGACCCGGATCTCAGTCAACGGAGCATCTTCTCTTCTGGATTTGGTTATGACAAACTTCCCTGAAAATGTCTGCTGCTCTTCTTCTGCTCCAATCGGCTCATCTGATCATGTGCTTGTCAAAGTGGACATCTCTCTGACCATTCTCAGAGAGCCTCCTCAGCGTCGACGAGTCTGGCATTTCACTCAGGCCAACTGGCACGGTCTTCAAGCAGCCATCAATCATCTGGACTGGTCTCCCATCTCTACCGCCTCTGACATCAACTCATCCTGGGAATTCTTTCAAAGTAAATTGCTCTCTCTCATGCACAGATTTATACCATCTCGTCTTCAGTTGTCATACCCTTCCTCCCGTCCATGGTACACGGAATCTTGTGGTGAGGCTGTTGCCCTGAAACAACTTGCTTTCGTCTCCTGGAAAGCAAATCCAACGGAAGGAAATGTCATTTCCTTTCACAAAGCCCGAAACAAGTGTGTGTCCACCCTCAGGAGAGCCAGGAAACAATATCTCACCATTCTCAAGACCGAACTCTCTTATCTGTCTCCCTCTTCCAAATCCTGGTGGCGTCTGGTCAAATCTGTTTCTGGTGTTTGTTCCCCCTCCATCCCCTCCCTCACCTCAAACGGCTTAACGGCTGACTCCGCATGTGAAAAAGCTGAATGCCTCAACTCTGTGTTTGCCTCTAAATCTTGTGTCCCAAACCCATCCCTCTCTGTACCCACCGTACCCAGTCGTACCCAGCTGCTCCTGGACTCTGTGTCCTTTCCTCCTGACAAGGTGGAAAAGTTTCTGTCAACCCTCGACTCTGATTCTGCAACTGGTCCTGACGGCATCAGCCCACGGGTCCTAAAATCATGTTCTTCTGCTCTTTCACTCCCTCTTTCTGTTCTCTTCACCCTCTCTTTTGCTCAAGGTCATCTGCCATCTGCTTGGAAATCAGCCAACATCACCGCTTTGCACAAAAAAGGTGCAAAAACAGATCCCAGCAACTACAGACCAATCAGCCTTCTCCCAATTATCAGCAAAGTCATGGAATCCATCATTGCTTCAGATATTAAATCTTTCCTCTTCTCCAATGGCTTGATCTCTGATCATCAATTTGGTTTCAGACCTGGTCACTCTACTCTGGACATGCTGCTTCTGCTTTCTCAACAATGGATGGAGGTCCTCAACGCCAAACAGGAAATTAGAGCTGTCTCCCTTGACATTTCACGTGCCTTCGATACGGTCTGGCACCCTGCTCTGCTCTCCTAACTCTCCTCCTTTGGTATCCATGGAAATCTCCACGCATGGCTGGCGGACTTCCTCTCTGGTCGTAGTCAACGTGTGGCCCTGAATGGGTTTCTCTCATCTCCTCTTCCTGTTCAGGCTGGAGTTCCCCAAGGTAGTGTTCTGGGCCCTGTGCTTTTTCTGGTCTTCATCAATGATCTCTCTGACTCTCTTGAAAATCCTCTCTATCTCTTTGCTGACGACTCTACTCTCTGTCGCTCCATTCCTCATCCCTCAGATCGGCAGTCTGCAGCCTCCTCACTCTCTGCAGACCTGGACAAAATCACAGACTGGTCAAACAAGTGGAACATGTCTTTCAATCCTGACAAATCTCACACTCTTACAATGTCTCTCCGAAAGGACCGACTGGACAACCCTCCCATCTACTTTCTCAACAATCCTCTCCAAGAAGTTCTGTCGCTCAAGCTTTTGGGTCTCACTATCTGCCATGATCTTTCTTGGGAAAACCACATTTCCAAGCTGGCCTCCAAAGCCAGTCGCCGACTGGGCATCCTCCGTCGTGCGAAGTCCTTCCTTGGCACACCTGAGCTCCTCACCACATACAAGGCTTTCATCCACAGCTCAATGGAATACTGTTCCCCCCTCTGGGCTGGTGCTCCTGCCTCACACCTTGCTCGGCTTCACGCTGTTGAGGCCAAAGCTTTCAGAATCATTGGAATCTCCTGCGATGTAGTCAACGCCGAGGGCCTTTCACTCACTCACCGCAGGCAGGTTGGTGGTCTTTCTGTCTTCTACCGACTCCTCTCCGGCCTTGCTCCCCCAGCTCTCTCTGTGCTCTGTCCCCCCAATATTCCTTCAGGTCGCACAAGAGCTGCCTGCAACCCTCTTATGGTTAAACTGCCAAAGTCTAGGCTCTCTGCTCACCTTCACTCTTTCATTCCCCTTTTCTCCCGCCTCTGGAACAAACTCCCCCACTCCCTTCAATCCCACTCCTCCCTCCAGGTCTTTAAAACAGCTGTTCACCACCATCTCTTATCTTCCCCCATCGAAAACCTTGATCTTTTCTACCCCCGGTAATTCACCCCAGAGTCCTTGCAGTGTTCATATGTTTTAATCCTCTCCCACCTCCCCCCAAGTCCTCCCGATGTCCCTGCTCTCAAATGTTGTGTTTGTGTCCTGCCCCTTCTTCCCCCTCTCTTTTGTGTCCTCCCCCCTCTCTCCCCATCTTGTCTGCCGCTCCCCTTGTTTTTTGTGTTTTGTGTGTCGGTTTGTCTTTTTGTGTGATTAATGTTTGCTCTTTCACGAGCCTCGATCTTGTATACAAAAAA
Organism: Myxine glutinosa; assembly: GCF_964187855.1. NCBI lineage: Eukaryota > Metazoa > Chordata > Myxini > Myxiniformes > Myxinidae > Myxine > Myxine glutinosa. The sequence goes on along the minus strand of NC_136265.1, from coordinate 78,108,651 downwards.
AAATATATATATATATATATATATATCCCACGGGCAAGGATGTGTGTGACGAATTTTAGATACTAGGGCATGCCCGTACTATATATATATCTAAAATTATATCCCCCCCCTCTATTTACATGAAATGGTTTGGTCCAAAGCGAACGGCTTGCGAGTACGGTGACAATCCCCCCCCCTCTATTTACATGAAATGGTTTGGTCCAAAGCGAACGGCTTGCGAGTACGGTGTTTTTTATCGGACCCGTGGAATTATAGATAGTAGTTTTAATTAGTTTTAAAACATAGTTTAACGGCAACATAGTTTTCCAACGTGAAATAAATGAATACGCTCTCAAATGTGCCGTCCGAGGCAGAGTCTATTCGCCACGTTCGGCACACGTGATAGCTCGCTGCTCTCTGATTGGTTGAATCGTTTTTTGGACATAGCTCGGTAACTACTTGTCCGATTAATATGAAACCTTGAAAAGGCACATCCTCGGGTCCCCAGCAATATACCTGGCAAGTTTAAAGTATATCGGACCCGTGGTTGTCGAGAAACAGCGGTCACAGACATACAAACATACAAACATACAAACATACACACAGAGATTACTGGAATTATAGATAGATATGTCGACTGTTATTTTAGGCGGTGTATTTTCGTTTATCATCATGGCGCGATTTTAAAATATATATCTTTGCATTTTCCTCTCCAATACCTCCTCACACTTTACACACACACCGGCCCATGTTTACATATACACACACACACACACACATATACACCCACACACATATACACATACACACACACACACACACACACACACACGTACAGACACATATACACATATGTATACACATATGTATCCACATATACACATATATGCACATTATACACATATATACATCTCCACACACACACACACACACACACACACACACACACACACACACACACACACACACACACACACACACACACACATATATACACATACACAAAAACACACACACGTACAGACACATATACACACACACACACATATATACACATACACAGACATATATATATACACATACAACAACATGCATTTTAAGGCCATTTTCCCTGCTAGAGCGGGGGTTAGCCTACATACACATACACACACATATATGCACGCACACACACACACACACACACACACACACACATATATGCACGTACACACACACACACACACACACACACACACACACGTACACACACACACGTACACATGTCCCACATGTATATATCCCACATCCCACATGTATATACATGTTTAAAGTGTACGTGCCCTTCCCCCCTCCCCCGCCCGGCAACGCTGGGTACTTCTGCTGGTAACTAATAAAATAAAAACGAAGAAATATCTCTCGGTAATTTCATGAAACTCGGTGGAATTGGATGAAATTGGCTCGGTGAATTCACTCGGTTTATTCGGTTCGGCTCGGTTCACTCGGTTTAAAGAAAAAGCGATAATGTCGACATGTTGCCGTCTGTGTCATGTTGGGCGGTGTATGATACTTGTTGGCGGTGTTGGGCGGTGATATGGTGTATATTTAAAAATATATCTCTGCGTTTTCCCGCGTTGCTGACACCGAGTCTAAACCCATCAATAAAAATGAAATCAGATGGTGAGTTAGATTGGAGATAAAGGCGTGAGAGAGACTCAAGATCCGAAGGATCGGATCGGATTTTCTTCCCGTTTTTTTTCAACCGAGTCTAAAACGATGTTAGCGACTGTGAAAAATGAAATGATATATCGAATTAGAATTGAAATAAACCTGTGTGAGAGAGAAAGACAGCACGGGCCTAACTAAACAGGCCTCAAAGCTATTCGAGAAGGAGGAGTGGGTGGAGCTACTCTGCAAACCGAGTAAGCCACACCCCCGGACAGACGTCCAACAGACAGACAGAATCACCGTAGCCTATTATAATATAGACTAGCGGGGTCACCCGTGGGAATCCCACGGGCATGGATGTGTGTGACATTTCGACATATTGAGTTATATGCTGCACATTCATTTTTACAAAATGGTTACTGGCAAGTCATCAGATCCAGAAATGGTGTGAATTTAGTTATTTCACATAATATGTGACCCCTCACTCCTCTCCACCTGACACTCTCCTGTCTCCACCTGACACTCTCCTGTCTCCACCTGACACTCTCCTCTCTCCACCTAGCACTCCTCTCCTCTCCAAACCCTCACATCCCTCTCCTTTCCAATCCCTCACCTCTCCAATCCCTCACACTCCTCTCCTCTGCAATCCTTCACACGCCTCTCCAATCGCGCCTCACATTCCTCTCCAATCGCGCCTCACACTCCTCTCCAATCGCGCCTCACACTCCTCTCCAATCGTGCCTCACACTCCTCTCCAATCGTGCCTCACACTCCCCTCCAATCACTCCTCTCCAATCGTGCCTCACACTCCTCTCCAATCACGCCTCACACTCCTCTCCAATCGTGCCTCACACTCCTCTCCAATCGCGCCTCACACTCCTCTCCAATCGCGCCTCACTCGCCTCTCCAATCGGCTTTCCCCGTCTCGTTTCTCTCCTTTTTCTCCCGTCTCGTTCTTTTTCTTGCTCCAAATCGGCCCGTCGGAATCGGAAATCGGCCCGTCTCGCCCGTCGGCCCGTCGGAATCGGAAATCGGCCCGTCTTGCTTTTGTGCTTGTGCGTAAATAAATTGTGTTCATGACACCATTTCTGGTGTTGGGCTAGCGGCTAGGGTGCCGGCTTAGGATCCTGGGTTCGAATCTCGGTCGATCGCCGAATTAATGCCAGGGGGGTTGACTCAGCCTGTCATCCTTCCGAGGTCGGCTAATTGAGTACCAGTTCACTGGTAATTCCCTGTTTGTCGTTGAAGGCGGCAAAAAGGGTTGGCGTCAGGAAGGGCATCCGGCCGTAAAACATTGCTTCAAAAAGGGGACAAAAAAACAACAACTACCACGGTCCCCGAAAAGGCCAACCCCCGCTTTGCGGGGAAAAATGGCCTCTAAACGGTGGTTTTTACACCATTTCTGGATCTGATGACTTGCCAGTAACCATTTTGTAAAAATGAATGTGCAGCATCTAACTCAATATGTCGAAATGTCACACACATCCATGCCCGTGGGATTCCCACGGGTGACCCCGCAAGTTTGCATTGACGTTCGTCGATTGACTCGTTCGCCCGTCTCATTCGTTTTCTTGCTGCATCCTGTTCAAGTCTGCGTTCTTCATCGATCGTCTCATTCATTTTGGAAATAGAAGTTTCCACGCAGCGCATGAATTGTCACGATCCTCAAGAGGAATTTGTCTCGTAATCATCAAATGATAAATGGCAAGTAAATTATATTGTGGAAAATTAAAGATTTCAAATAAACCTATTTAAAGTGTATTCGCACATAACTAATTTTAAAAAACGAAGAAATATCTCTCGGTAATTTCCTGAAACATATTTTACTTCCGGCTAATAATGTTGAATTAAATAAAAACGAAGAAATATATGTCGGCATCATTGTTGACGTTTTTGTGACGACTGTCATCAAACGAAAAAGTAATATATCTTAACGGAAAAGCAAAAGCGAATTTTTAATATATATCGACACGTTGCCGTTGGTGTCATGTTGGGCGGTGTATGATACACCATGACGCGATTTTTAAAAATATATCTCTGCATTTTCCCGCGTGTGTGGAATGTTCTCAATTATTGCTGACACCGAGTCCAAAACCATCGATAAAAATGAAATCATATGGTGAGTTAGATTGGAGATAAAGGCGTGAGAGAGACTCAATGGCCTTGAAGTTGAAGTTACAGGCGTTTGAGAATTCATTTCGTTCTATAAACGGCAACTTTCATTGGATTTCCTTCCCGTTTTTTTTCAACCGAGTCGAAAACTATGTTAGCGACTGTGAAAAATGAAATGATATATCGAATTTTTAATACTAGGGCATGCCCGTACTATATCTATATCTAAAATTATATCCCCCCCCTCTATTTACATGAAATGGTTTGGTCCAAAGCGAACGGCTTGCGAGTGGTGACAATCCCCCCCCTCTATTTACATGCAATGGTTTGGTCCAAAGCGAACGGCTTCCGGAGTTTGGTAAAGAAATCGCCATCGCGTGCACAAACGCGCAGGAAAGCGAATGAATCGCAAATTCGTTTTTATTAGTTGTAAAACATAGTTTAACGCCAACATAGTTTGCAAACGTGAAATAAATGAATACGCTCTCAAATGTGCCATCCGAGGCAGAGTGTGCCCGCCACGTTCGGCACACGCGATCGTTCGCTGCTCTCTGATTGGTTGAATCGTTTTTTGGACATAGCTCGGTAAGTAATTGTCCGATTAATATGAAACCTTGAAAAGGCACATCCTCGGGTCCCCAGCAATATACCTGGCAAGTTAAAAGTATATCGGACCCGTGGTTGTCGAGAAACAGCGGTCACAGACAAACAAACGTACAGACGTACAGACGTACAGACAGAGATTACTGGAATTATAGATAGACTAGGGCATGCCCGTACTATATATATGCCCGTACTATATATCTATCTAAAATTATATCCCCCCCCCTCTATTTACATGAAATGGTTTGGTTCATTCGCAACGCCAAAGCGAACGGCGAACGGCTTGCGAGTACAGTGACAATCCCCCCCCTCTATTTACATGAATGGTTTGGTCCATTCGCAACGACCACAGAACCCCCCCCTCTATTTACATGCAATGGTTTGGTCCAAAGCGAACGGCTTCCGGAGTTTGGTAAAGCAATCGCCATCGCGTGCACAAACGCGCAGGAAAGCGAATGAATCGCAAATTCGTTTTTATTAGTTTTAAAACTTTATTAAAACATAGTTTAACGCCAACATAGTTTGCAAACGTGAAATAAATGAATACGCTCTCAAATGTGCCATCCGAGGCAGAGTGTGTCCGCCACGTTCGGCACACGCGATCGTTCGCTGCTCTCTGATTGGTTGAATCGTTTTTTGGACATAGCTCGGTAAGTAATTGTCCGATTAATATGAAACCTTGAAAAGGCACATCCTCGGGTCCCCAGCAATATACCTGGCAAGTTTCAAGTATATCGGACCGGTAGTTGTCGAGAAACAGCGGTCACAGACAAACAAACAAACGTACAGACGTACAGACAGACAGACAGAGATTACTGGAATTATAGATAGATGTATCGACACGTTGCCGTCGGTGTCATGTTAGGCGGTGTATGATACACCATGACGCGATTTTAAAAAATATATCTGCATTTTCCCGCGTGTGTGGAATGTTCTCAATTATTGCTGACACCGACTCTAAAACCATCGATAAAAATGAAATCATATGGTGAGTTAGATTGGAGATAAAGGCGTGAGAGAGACTCAATGGCCTTGAAGTTACAGGCATTTGAGAATTCATTTCGTTCTATAAACGGCAACTTTCATCGGATTTTCTTCTCGTTTTTTTTCAACCGAGTCTAAAACTATGTTAGCGACTGTGAAAAATGAAATGATATATCGAATTTAAAATAGATATCGACACATTGCCGTCGGTGTCATGTTGGGCGGTGTATGATACACCATGACGCGATTTTAAAAAATATATCTCTGCATTTTCCCGCGTGTGTGGAATGTTTGTGGAAAATTAAAGATTTCAAATAAACCTATTTAAAGTGTATGCGCACATAACTAATAAAAAAAACGAAGAAATATCTCTCGGTAATTTCCTGAAACATATTTTACTTCCGGCTAATATGTTGAATGAAATAAAAACGAAGAAATATATGTCGGCATCATTGTTGACGTTTTTGTGACGACTATCATCAAACGAAATAGTAATATATCATAACGGAAAAGCAAAAGCGAATTTTTAATATATATCGACACATTGCCGGCGGTGTCATGTTGGGCGGTGTATGATACACCATGACGCGATTTTAAAAAATATATCTCTGCATTTTCCCGCGTGTGTGGATTGTTCTCAATTATTGCTGACACCGAGTCTAAAAGTAAAACCATCGATAAAAATGAAATCATATGGTGAGTTAGATTGGAGATAAAGGCGTGAGAGAGACTCAATGGCCTTGAAGTTACAGGCCTTTGAGAATTCATTTCGTTCTATAAACGGCAACTTTCATCGGATTTTCTTCCCGTTTTTTTTCAACCGAGTCTAAAACTATGTTAGCGACTGTGAAAAATGAAATGATTTATCGAATTTGATTTGAAATAAAACTGGGGGAGAGCAAGACACCACGGGCCTACAAAACAGGACTCAAAGCTATGCGAGTTAATAAAATGGTGGATATTTGTTTATAGCCACTCCCAGAATGGGTGGAGCTATGGGTGGAGCTACTCTGCAAACCGAGTAAGCCACACCCCGGACAGACACCCAACAGATAGACAGACAGACAGACAGAATCATCTACGGCTATTATCTATCTATAATTCCAGTAATCTCTGTCTGTCTGTCTGTACGTCTGTACGTTTGTTTGTTTGTCTGTGACCGCTGTTTCTCGACAACTACCGGTCCGATATACTTGAAACTTGCCAGGTATATTGCTGGGGACCCGAGGATGTGCCTTTTCAAGGTTTCATATTAATCGGACAATTACTTACCGAGCTATGTCCAAAAAACGATTCAACCAATCAGAGAGCAGCGAACGATCGCGTGTGCCGAACGTGGCGGACACACTCTGCCTCGGATGGCACATTTGAGAGCGTATTCATTTATTTCACGTTTGCAAACTATGTTGGCGTTAAACTATGTTTTAATAAAGTTTTAAAACTAATAAAAACGAATTTGCGATTCATTCGCTTTCCTGCGCGTTTGTGCACGCGATGGCGATTGCTTTACCAAACTCCGGAAGCCGTTCGCTTTGGACCAAACCATTGCATGTAAATAGAGGGGGGGGTTCTGTGGTCGTTGCGAATGGACCAAACCATTCATGTAAATAGAGGGGGGGGATTGTCACTGTACTCGCAAGCCGTTCGCCGTTCGCTTTGGCGTTGCGAATGAACCAAACCATTTCATGTAAATAGAGGGGGGGGATATAATTTTAGATAGATATATAGTACGGGCATATATATAGTACGGGCATGCCCTAGTCTATCTATAATTCCAGTAATCTCTGTCTGTACGTCTGTACGTCTGTACGTTTGTTTGTCTGTGACCGCTGTTTCTCGACAACCACGGGTCCGATATACTTTTAACTTGCCAGGTATATTGCTGGGGACCCGAGGATGTGCCTTTTCAAGGTTTCATATTAATCGGACAATTACTTACCGAGCTATGTCCAAAAAACGATTCAACCAATCAGAGAGCAGCGAACGATCGCGTGTGCCGAACGTGGCGGGCACACTCTGCCTCGGATGGCACATTTGAGAGCGTATTCATTTATTTCACGTTTGCAAACTATGTTGGCGTTAAACTATGTTTTACAACTAATAAAAACGAATTTGCGATTCATTCGCTTTCCTGCGCGTTTGTGCACGCGATGGCGATTTCTTTACCAAACTCCGGAAGCCGTTCGCTTTGGACCAAACCATTGCATGTAAATAGAGGGGGGGGATTGTCACCACTCGCAAGCCGTTCGCTTTGGACCAAACCATTTCATGTAAATAGAGGGGGGGGATATAATTTTAGATATAGATATAGTACAGGCATGCCCTAGTAATATAGATACCGAGAGTCTCTAAACCCCTCGTGCCTCGGCCTCCTTTTGGGAAGATGCTCACAATATCTTGAGATTTATTCTTCCGTTGTGTCACAGAGTCCAAGGTGGAATGTGGGAGTTCGTCTAAAGATTATGTTTGCCTGATTATGTCGGTGACGTCCATACCTGGAATAGATGTAAAATGGTGACTTGCGACAATCTTGGAGGTTTTGATGTTTAATACAGATCTGTACCGTACAACAAAACTCTAAAATGTCTCTGTCCAGTTTTCGGGCTCAGCTGTATTATTATTTCTTCTTATTGACCAAAGAAGAGCTCTTGGCATCATGAATGGCAGTTAAAGTGAATCTTGTGCTTTAAAATGTATCTCATGCCTGGTGCTGGCTTAACGGTTAAGGTGGCTGGCTTAAGATCCTAGGGTCTTGAGTTCAGTCCCATGCCGTGTTGTTGAAATTAACCCCAAGTGGGTCGACTCAACCTGTCATCCTTTCGAGGTCGGAAAAATGAGAACGAGCTAGCTGATAAAGGGCACTGCATCAGCACAGCACAGCCGCGCTCCCTGAAAATGATGCAGCCAATCAGCCACAGGCTGCACACAAATAAAATAAATGTATCTCCTTTGTTTGTAATTACCTTCAAGAGTGCAACAGTCCAAAGTTTGCCAACAAGATTCTGTTCCTCTATTTGAGAAAACTGAGGATGGGATTGGGGTTGTTGGGGAGAGGCGGAAGGAATTGGGATAAATAAATTAATTAATAAATAACCGATCATCAAAAACACTACATTTTTGAGTTGCCATCATTAAGGTTGTGGAACTGCTTCTTGGCCTAACTCACACAATGTTTGTAATGAAAATTATTGGAACTCTTGCATTATTTATCGAATGAGACAATGAGTGTCCTAATCCAACGGAGAGCCAGGGCTAAACTTTTCCTTCAAATTATAATCATGGATGCCCTCATTAAGCTTTTTCGAGCTGGCTTTATCATCCTACTCATATTATAAGGGCATATTAATTAACGTTTGCACGAAATTCATTAATTAGTTGACACAGAAACATCTCTGTTCTTGAAGTGCTCTTCCGCTGGGATTAAATACCCAAATTTAGTTTCGTATAGGCTTTCCACCAAATTTCAGGCCTCTGCTGGGGTGCATGAGCACAGCTTGTTTCAGAGGTTCTGCTACATTGGTGGATCAGGTACTTTCAGCAGATCAACGTTTTACGAGAACGACGCTCTCAGACGTCACGACGTTGACCGATATGCCTCGCCCACATTTTTACATCATTATAATACTTGTACCAAGTTTGATTTAAGTCCATTCAGCTGTTCTCAAGTTATCACATTTTACCTGACATGACCTCTGACTTTTGACCTCTTGACCCCAACATTTATCTCCATGTTTACATCATTATACATACCTCTACCAATTTCGAATTGGATCACTTCAGCCGTTCTCAAGTTATAGACCTAATACAGACTTTGACCTCTTGACCCCAAAGTCTAATCAGTTAATCTCTGCATCATTATACACACCTGTACCAAGTTTGAATTAGATCACTTCAGCCGTTCTCAAGTGATAGACCGATTACAGAGTTTGACCTCTTGACCCCAAAGTCTAATCAGTTAATCTCTGCATCATTATACATACCTGTACCAAGTTTGAATTAGATCACGTCAACCGTTCTCAAGTTATAGACCTAATACAGACTTTGACCTTTGACCTCTTGGCCCCAAATTCTAATCAGTTAATTTTTACATCATTGTACATACCTGTATCAAGTTTGAATGAGATCACTTCAGCTGTTCTCAAGTTATGGACATACTGTATTACAGACTTTGAACTTTGACCCCAAAATGTAATCAGTTAATCTTTACATCATTATACACACCTCTACCAAGTTTGAATTAGATAACTTCAGCCGTTCTCAAGTTATAGACCTATTACAGACTTTGACCTTTCACCTCTTGACCGCAAAATCTAATCGGTTCATCGTTACTCCATTCTACATAATTGTACCAAATTTGGTCAGAATCCCATCACGGATTCACAAGTGATCGCAGTAACAGGATGTTTAGCTAACATGACCTCTGACCTTTGGCCTTTGACATAGTGAGCCCAAAATCTAATCAGTTCATCTTTACCTCATTATACATACAGCACATGACCAAAGGTATGCGGACACCTCTTCGAATTACTGGATTTGGCTGTTTCAGCCACACACATTGCTGACAGGTATATATAATCAAGCACACAGCCATGCAATCTCCATCGACAAACATTGACAGAAGAATGGGCCGTACTGAAGCTCAGTGACTTTCAACGTGGCACCATCATTGGATGCCACCTTTCCAACAAGTCAGTTCATCAAATTTCTGCCCGGTTCGAGCTGCCCCGGGCAACTGTCAGTGCTGTTATTGTGAAGTGGAAACGTCTAGGAGCAACAACAGCTCAGCCGCAAAGTGGTAGGCCACACAAGCTCACATAACGGGACCGCTGAACAACCAGGACACATGAAAGCCTGCTTGGAGTTTGCAAAAATGCACCTAAAGGACTCTCAGACTGTGAGAAACAAGATTATGTGGGCTTTCATGTGTCTTTCTCTGAGGAGAGGCTTCCGTCTGAACACTCTGCCATAAAGCCCAGATCGGTGGAGTGTTGCAGTGATGGTTGTCCTTCTGGAAGTTTCTCCCATCTCCACACAGGATCTCTGGAGCTCAGCCAGAGTGACCATCGGGTTCTTGGTCACCTCTATTACCAAGGTCCTTCTCCCCCGATTGCTCAGTTTGGCCGGGCGGCCAGCTCGAGGAAGAGTCCTGGTTGTTCCAAACTTCTTCCATTTGAGAATTATGGAGGCCACTGTGCTCTTGGGAACCTTCAATGCAGCAGAATTTTTTTCATAGGCTTCCCCAAATCTGTGCCTCGACACAATCCTGTCTCTGAGCTCTGCAGGCAGTTCCTTCGACCTCATGGCTTGGTTTTTGCTCTGATATGCATTGTCAGCTGTGAGACCTTATATAGACAGGTGTGTGCCTTTCCAAATCATGTCCAATCAATTGAATTTATCACAGATGGACTCCAATCAAGGTGTAGAAACATCTCAAAGATGATCAAGAGAAATGGGAGGCACCTGAGCTAAATTTCAAGTGTCATAGCAAAGGGTATGAATACTTATGTCAATGTGATATTTCGGTTTTTTGTTTTAATAAATTTGCAAAACATTCTAAAATCCTGTTTTCTCTTTGTCATTATGGGGTATTGAATGTAGATTTATGAGGGAAAAAATGAATTTAAACGATTTCAGCATAAGGCTGCAACATAACAAAATGTGAAAAAAGTGAAGGGGTCTGAGTACTTTCTGAATGCACTGTGTATGTATGTATATATATATATATATATATATATATATATATATATATATATATATATATATATATATATATATATATTGTTGCGGATATGAGATTGGCCTCCATCCATATCCGCTTGTAAATATTCCCCTATTTCCTCCATACTTCCCAACTATCCCCAATTCCCCATTCCCTAGTCCCATTTTCTGTAAACAACACTCTGTAGACCCGACCTTCCCCTATTTCCCCCATTAAATGTCGCATCCAGGTCCACCGCATCTCACGTAGACAACTATAGGACATCTTGCTAGTTATTCTTAGTCTATGTCAGTTAAGGACTCGTTTCCATTAATTCTGACTCTTCGTTGCACCAGAATGTGATTGTATGGCACCGTTAGGAAGTTTAGGACCTCCCAATACCTCCCCGCAGCTCTTCCTCACGGTTCAGCAACAACAACAACAACAACAACAACAACAGCAACAACAACGGCGGCGGCGCGGGGAGTGCGCGTCCTCACTCCGGCTTGGTTAGCCGCCATCGAACATGTGCTCCGACGGGGTTACCACGTAGGGGCTCGCTGTCAGCTCCTCGTCAAGGGCGGAGCCCAGTAACCCCCCGCACCCAATAGAAGCGGCGGACCGATTCCATCTGGGGCGGAGCCAACGAGCCGAGGGCGTGTCACTCCCCGCTGAGCATGCGCAGGAAGAGGGAGGTGACGTCAGATGCACGCTGGACTTGAAGGAAGAGAGACGCCACCTCTGAGCGCTGCAATACCTCCCCGCATCTCTGGACTGGACCGAGCTGTATCCTGTCCCTGAGCCAAGGTGCACCTTTTTTTTTTTTTTTTTTTTTTTTTTTTTTGTTGTACACAAGGTCGAGGCTCGTGAAAGAGCGAACATTAATCACACAGAAAGACAAACCGACACATAAAACATATAACATAGGGAGCGGTAGACAAGATGGGGAGAGAGGGGGAAGGACACAAACACAACATTTGAGAGCAGTGACCGAGAGACATGGAGACATCGAGAGATCTGAGAGAGGGCGAGGGCTTGGGGGGGGGGGCGTGGGAAGGGGGCGGTGGGAGAGGTATAAAACATATGGACACTGCCAGGACTTCCAGGAAAGAAGTTGGAATTTCAAACAAGGTGGATCTGGGGTGAATTAACGGGGGTAGAAAAGATCAAGGTTTTGGATGGGGGAAGATAAGAGATGGTGGTGAACAGCTGTTTTAAAGACCTGGAGGGAGGAGTGGGATTGAAGGGAGTGAGGGAGTTTGTTCCAGAGGCGGGAGAAAAGAGGAATGAAAGAGTGAAGGTGAGCAGAGAGCCGAGATTTTGGCAGTTTAACCATCAGAGGGTTGCTGGCAGATCTTGTGCGACCTGTAGGAATATTTGGGGGACAGAGCACAGAGAGAGCTGGGGGTGCAAGGCCGGAGAGGAGTCGGTAGAAGACAGAAAGACCACCTACCTGCCTGCGGTGAGTGAGTGAAAGGCCCTCAGAGATAGCTTCATCGCGGGAGATTCCAATAATTCTGAAAGCTTTGGTTTCAACAGCGTGAAGCCGAGCTAGGTGTGAGGCAGGAGCACCGGCCCATAGGGGAGAACAGTATTCCATTGAGCTGCGGATGAAAGCCTTGTATGTGGTGAGGAGCTCAGGTGTGCCGAGGAAGGACTTCGCACGACGGAGGATGCCCAGTCGGCGACTGGCTTTGGAGGCCAGCTTGGAAATGTGGTTTTCCCAAGAAAGATCATGGCAGATAGTGAGACCCAAAATCTTGAGCGACAGAACTTCTTGGAGAGGATTGTTGAGAAAGTAGATGGGAGGGTTGTCCAGTCGATCTTTTCGGAGAGACATAGTAAGAGTGTGAGATTTGTCAGGATTGAAAGACATGTTCCACTTGTTTGACCAGTCTGTGATTTTGTCCAGGTCTTCAGAGAGTGAGGAGGCAGCAGACTGCCGATCTGAGGGAAGAGGAATGGAGCGGCAGAGAGTGGAGTCATCAGCAAAGAGATAGAGAGGATTTTCGAGAGAGTCAGAGAGATCATTGATGAAGACCAGAAAAAGCACGGGGCCCAGAACACTGCCTTGGGGAACTCCAGCCTGAACAGGAAGAGGAGATGAGAGAAACCCATTCAGGGCCACACGTTGACGACGACTAGAGAGGAAGTCCGCCAGCCATGCGTGGAGATTTCCATGGATACCAAAGGATGAGAGTTTGGTGAGCAGAGCGGGGTGCCAGACCGTGTCGAAGGCACGTGATATGTCGAGGGAGACAGCTCTAATTTCCTGTTTGGCATTGAGGACCTCCATCCATTGTTGAGACAGCAGAAGCTTGTGCTATCGACTGCCTGTCCTTCCCTGCCATCAATCCCTGTGTAAGTCAGTCTTGTTCCGTTTGTCTGTGGTCTGTCGGGGATAAGATAAGACTGTGTCTAAGTGCCTATCTCTTCTGTGCTTTACCTCTTACCTTGTAATCTACCCCTTTTCTGCATCACCAATTATATCCTCCTCCGGAGGTCTTGAGAACTGTACCCCTTGTGTCGTTTCATTTATCCCAGCCGTTGTGTCCTTTCCTTCATTGATTTAGCATAGCGCGACTTGGTCAACGTCGGGTGGAATCGGGTAAACTGTGCGAACACGGCGGCCATTTCGCTCGGCCCATCATAACATCTTAATCCGCGTGTCCGTAACAATTGGTGTCGGGAAGTGGGATTGGACCCGAAGCGCGCTTCACGCGCTCGAAATTATTAACGGCGAAATTTGATTTTGTTTTACAAAAATAAAAACCCGAATTTTGAAAGTCGTGCTATGGCAGATCAAGACGGCTGGGTTCCGGTAGAGGAGAGTGAGGCAGGGTCGATCCAGGACCAAATTGAGGGACATGAGGAGAGCGAAGCAGTGAGGGCGGCAGGTTCGCAAAATGGCGTCCTCGCGCACGAGGTTGCGGGCACGCAAAATGGCGCCTCGCACATAGCTACGGCGGCCGCACCCGCTGCACAAGTGGGAGGGATGGCCCAAATGCAGGCCCTCATGGAGCAATTTATGGCGCAAATGCAGGCGTCCCTCAAACTGCAGAGTGAGCAATTGGGGGTAATGGGAAACCAAATGGGGGTAATGGGGAACCGGATGGATGCTCAGGGTGAGCGATTGGAGGGCCAAATGGGGGTAATGAGGGATGAAGCGAGGGGTACCGGTGAGGGGTTAGACAATGGGATAAAAGAGGTAAAGAATGGGTTAATGGGGGTAGAAAACAGAATGGCCGCTCAAGAGAATCAAATGGAAGGGATGCAAAAGCGGTTAGAGGGGTTAGAAAACAGTATGGAAGGCAAATTGAGGGACATGAGGGACCAAGCGGAAAGGGAAGTTAAAAAAATGGGGTAGCAGATAGAGGGGGTCAGAATGGGGGTAGAAACTAAATTGGATGCTCACAGGGAGGAAATGGAGCAGATGAGGGTGGCATCTGGGCAGGAGATGCAAGTGATGGGAGAAGAGATCAGAAGAGGTGTGAGTGAGGAGGTCGGAGGAGTGCGCGAGGAGGTGAGGCACTGTAAGGAGCGCATGGAGAAGGAGGTGAGAAAGGGGACTGTAAAATTGCAAGGTGGTATAGAGGAGTTGACGCTGGGAGTAGAACAACTGACAGAGGGACAAAAAGAACTAACGGACCAGGTAAAGAAGAACACAGCGGTAATAGGAGGGTTAAAAGCGACACAAAATGACCTAAAAAATGACTTGATAGCGACACAGAGGCAATGTCAGATGGTACGTGAGGGACTGACAACGAGGTTGGACGAGGTGACAGAGGTAATGGAGACGAAGGACCGGCAGGTGAGGACGCACATAGAAACGGTCAAGGTAGCCTTGGAGGACGAGCTTGAGGAGACGTACCGGGAAATAGAAGAGGTGAAGCAGAAATTAGAAGAAGTGGAAGAAGGGGTGAGCGAAATTAAGAAGCGACGGAGAGAGGATAAGAAAGAGATAAAGGAGGAAGTAAAAGAATTGGTCCAAAGTCTGTGTTCGGATCGTGATGATGTGCTCATTAACCGGATGAGGGATTCGCAGGTGATGGAGGAGAAGCGAAGAGAAAGAGGACCCGGTGGAAGTGGTGACCAATATGGTCGTGCGTATGATGCGCCAGGTGATTTAAGAAGCTTGGGGGTCGAGATGGACCCGGGTGTTCGTGAGAGGCCGTTGGTGAAGTGTGCGACAGGTCTGGTGTGCGAAAAAGGAGGTGTGCAAGAAAGTCCGACTCTGGGGTGTGTGAGGAAAAAGTGCGTGCCAAGGAGTGAGGGTGCTGTCGAGAGTGAGTCGGTCGTAGCGCGTGTGCGAGGGAGCACATGGAAGCGCGTAGTGAGGAGTGTTACGGAGGGTGTAAAGGGAGAATGCACGCCTGTGGTGAGTGTTACAGAGGATGTAACGGGAGAGGGTGTGCGAGAAAGATGTGTGACGGACAGGTGCATGGGGAAAGAGTGCGCTGTCAAAAGTAAGGAAGAGTGTACACCTGTGGTGAGTGTTACAGAGGGTGTAACGGGAGAGTGTGTGCGAGAAAGGTGTGTAACGGACAGGTGCATGAGGAAAGAGTGCGCTGTCAAGAGTGGAGGTGAGAGTAGTAAGAGTGACACGGAGCGTGAGTTGGTTGTGGCAGGTGAGAAAGGAAGCACACCTGGAATGGTAGAGCGTGTGTGGGAATGCACGCTGGAATTGGTAGTGAGGCACGTGGTTGGGTGTACGAGTGAAAGCACACCTGTGATTGTCACAGAGGAGGTGACCGAGGAAGGGGCGCGAAGAGGTGTGTTGGTGAGGTGTGCGAGCGACGAATGTGTGCCAAAGTGTTCGGTGGTCAGGTGTGTGACCAAGTCTGTGAGTGGAATGAGTGTACCGAGGTGTGTAAGAGAAGGTACGACGAGGAGCATGGGAACGGCTGGATGTGTGAGCAAGGAACGGGCTGCGGGGTGTAAGCATGCAGGTGAGGCATCGACGGTAACCGGGTTAGAGGTTAGAACGACTTATAGCCGAATCGGGCCCTCGGTGCGCGTCGGGCAGCTTCGCGTGCCGCGAGGACCAGTGGGGATCCGAACCACGGCGGTTTCGAAAGAACCGCCGTACGCGATCCACGCCGGGCCGCGCTTTGAACGGCCGCGTCCGTGCTCCACTAGGCGGAGCGGGCAGCCCGATAGGAAGGGTCGTCATGGCGACCACTTTTTGTTGAGGCATTCCGGCAGGTCGAGATCGGGCCATGGGATGGCTCCGTGCCGAGATGGTGCGTGGGATCTCGGCCCGGGTAAACCTCCTTCCCTGCACCGAATGCGGGACGTATCCAGCCGCTGGCACCAAACAACCCGCATTCATTGCTCGGCTTTACGAAGCCGGGCTTTGGACAGGAATTGGCGCACCGAGAGGCATTAGTGAGTAGACTGTGTGATGAGGTTAGTGTTTTGGACCCAAAATTAGAAAAAAACAAAATTTGATGATTGGCAAGGGATTGGCAGTAATGATTGGCAGATGATGAGTAGTGATTGGCAAATTTTTGATTTGTTGAAATTTGATGTGCAAAATTGGTAGTGGGAGATGCCCGATGTGGTGGGATGGCAACTCTGTCATCCCTCACAAACGGGGGGCAAATGCGCTATAGTTTATGGGGTGTATGGCAGTGAAAACTAGCCCGGGTGGGTTAGGTTATATTGTTAGGGATCTAGAGAATGACATTAGGTAACGTTAAGGTTTAGATAGTGACTGATACCTGTAGTGGGGACGCAGGTAGATTAGAGTGGATGATAATGACGAGGGAGCGCAATAGTTTAAAGGGACGACTGGGAAGCGCAAGTTTCAGAGGGGAGTAGTTAGATGAGATGATGCTGTGTGAGAACTGGACAGGTGTGTGGAGCAGTGTATGAGTAGTGAGTGTTGTGGATCAGCGCGAATGCGCTTGGGGAGAGAAGGGTGCAGGTGGCACCAGGTGTGAGAGCACAGGTGTGCAAGTACAGGTGTGTGGAATACATGGAGTAAGTGGTACGGAGTGGTGTGCATGGTGCGAAGGTGTGGATGGGGAAAGAGTGGACCCCTTTTCACGAGTACCCGGGGAGGGTAGTTTAAAGAATAGTTAGAAGGTATAGGTAAATTGTGGTTGGATATTGGCATTTGTGGTGCGGTTGCAGAATGGTATTGTGGATGGGTGCATTAGTGTTGTGGAAATGGCTGGGCGTGTAGCCTGTTAGTGTGTGTAGTTGGTTTGGGCACTCCACCACTGTGAGGATGTCGGCCAGGTGAGGCCGCAGGTGGGCTCCGGGAGCCGGTAGTAGTTGTGTGGATGGGGCCCGAGGATCCGGAGGACGGACCCGGGCAGCCCGTGCCAGAGAGGGCACTGAGGGGGTGAGAGTGCGAGAGGGCCTTCCCCAGTTAGTTAGGTTAGGGTGAGGAGCAGGTAAGCTCGGGTGGCAACTACAGTGGTGGAGGTGTGCAGGTGGGTAGACCTGCTGGGAGAGCTACACGTCACAGCCCAGAAATTGTGCGAGGGCACCGGGAGATGAATCGGGGGGGGGGGGGGGGGGGTGTACGGTAGGAACGTACCTGTCTCACCTGGTTCCCATGTGCCCCTAGTGTGCATTACCTAATATTGCGTGCACTTTTGCGCCCTTACCACCTTACTCACTTGTTTCTTTTGTCTCCCACCTCCGAGGATCTGGCTTTGGGGCAGAGAGAGAGGAGAGAGAGGTGCTGGCTCCGCAGTTGTGGGCCTGTACTTTCGCTGCTTGCTGCCTGGATCGATACACCATATGGACCGCAATTTTTGTGGCCGCCCACAATGGACCGCAGTTCTTTTGCGGGCAAGCACCACCCGTTGATGGACCTCTGGGTCAACGTGGCACCTATGCCATACAGGTGAACCACTTATAGTTGGCCCCCCTGACGGCCACAATTCAGAAAAGGACGCGGTTGGCGCCTTTCTTTATTTTTAAAGAAGCAAGAAGGCCAAGTGGGCTCCAAGGCAAGACCAGCGGCAGAACATCGGCCGGCTGCGACACCACCGGTGACTATGAACACTTTATTGGTGCACCGGATGGTGCTGACTGTGTGTAGGGGGTGGTGCTTTTGGTGCTTGGATAGGGTGCTCTGCACATTATTAAAGTCCGTAGGGCCACAGGGCACTCGTGGGTTGGTGTATCGATTCTGGCATGCATGCTCTCTCTCTATGCATAACATCTGCATGTGTTCCTCAAAGAACAGGTCCTGGATCGTAGTGTAAATATCAGTCTTGTGTAAATAATGCTCCCTACCGGCTGTATGTTTAGTTTGAGGATTCTTTCCGCGATTCGGTTATCCTGTGGGTGTGTTTCTGTGAGGAGAAGGGTGCAACGTCGCAGGGGGACATATTTACTCATTTGTGAACATCTGTAAAACTGTCGCACTCAGGGTTGAGTTAATAGTAGAGGGAACTACATCTGAGTGCCACACTAAAGTAAGAAAAAATTTATAGGGCCGGGACGCCCCGAGGTAGAGAAGGGTGCAATGTTGCGGATATGAGATTGGCCTCCATCCATATCCGCTTGTAAATATTCCCCTATTTCCTCCATACTTCCCAACTATCCCCAATTCCCCATTCCCTAGTCCCATTTTCTGTAAACAACACTCTGTAGACCCGACCTTCCCCTATTTCCCCCATTAAATGTCGCATCCAGGTCCACCGCATCTCACGTAGACAACTATAGGACATCTTGCTAGTTATTCTTAGTCTATGTCAGTTAAGGACTCGTTTCCATTAATTCTAACTCTTCGTTGCACCAGAATGTGATTGTATGGCACCGTTAGGAAGTTTAGGACCTCCCAATACGTCCCCGCAGCTCTTCCTCACGGTTCAGCAACAACAACAGCAACAACAACGGCGGCGGCGCGGGGAGTGCGCGTCCTCACTCCGGCTTGGTTAGCCGCCATCGAACATGTGCTCCGACGGGGTTACCACGTAGGGGCTCGCTGTCAGCTCCTCGTCAAGGGCGGAGCCCGGTAACCCCCCGCACCCAATAGAAGCGGCGGACCGATTCCATCTGGGGCGGAGCCAACGAGCCGAGGGCGTGTCACTCCCCGCTGAGCATGCGCAGGAAGAGGGAGGTGACGTCAGATGCGCGCTGGACTTGAAGGAAGAGAGACGCCACCTCCGAGCGCTGCAATACCTCCCCGCATCTCTGGACTGGACCGAGCTGTATCCTGTCCCTGAGCCAAGGTGCACCTTGTGCTATCGACTGCCTGTCCTTCCCTGCCATCAATCCCTGTGTAAGTCAGTCTTGTTCCGTTTGTCTGTGGTCTGTCGGGGATAAGATAAGACTGTGTCTAAGTGCCTATCTCTTCTGTGCTTTACCTCTTACCTTGTAATCTACCCCTTTTCTGCATCACCAATTATATCCTCCTCCGGAGGTCTTGAGAACTGTACCCCTTGTGTCGTTTCATTTATCCCAGCCGTTGTGGCCTTTCCTTCATTGATTTAGCATAGCGCGACTTGGTCAACGTCGGGTGGAATCGGGTAAACTGTGCGAACACGGCGGCCATTTCGCTCGGCCCATCATAACATCTTAATCTGCGTGTCCGTAACAATATATATATATATATATATATATATATATATATATATATATATATATATCTATCTATATATATATATATATATATATATATATATATATATATATCGACTCCATATGATGAGTGGATACCGGAGATAACGTTGCCGCGTGGCAGGCGGTGCTTATCGCTCCCAGCAAGGTGCAGCAGCAGCTGTATGGGACACCTTGCTGGCGGTTCTCCACTGATGATATGAAGGTCGCATAGTGACTGATATATATATATATATATATATATATATATATATATACATATATATATATATATACAGTCACGTGAAAAAGTAAGTACACCCCATGTAAAGTTTTGACTTTTTCAACATATTTCAACATACAGCTATTTGATCTTCATCTATCTATAATTCCAGTAATCTCTGTGTGTGTGTATGCGACCGCTGTTTCTCGACAACTACCGGTCCGATATACTTTAAACTTGCCAGGTATATTGCTGGGGACCCGAGGATGTGCCTTTTCAAGGTTTCATATTAATCGGACAATTACTTACCGAGCTATGTCCAAAAAACGATTCAACCAATCAGAGAGCAGCGAGCTATCGCGTGTGTCGAACGTGGCGAACACACTCTGCCTCGGACGGCACATTTGAGAGCGTATTCATTTATTTCACGTTGGCAAACTATGTTGGCGTTAAACTATGTTTTAAAACTAATTAAAACTACTTTGCGATTCATCGTAACTGCGATTCGTAACTGCCGTTCGCTTTGGCTTTGCGAATGGACCAAACCATTTCATGTAAATAGAGGGGGGGGATTGTCACCGTACTCGCAAGCCGTTCGCTTTGGACCAAACCATTTCATGTAAATAGAGGGGGGGGGATATAATTTTAGATATATATATAGTACGGGCATGCCCTAGTTTCAACAATATTGATAGGTAAAGGTCTCGCTTCATTCCACCCGACATTCAGGTCTCGCGAGATCTCGGAGACGGTGGGAGGGATTTTCGAAGCTCCACACGGTCTCCACGTTTTTCGAAGTTAAGTCTGTTCACAATTGTATATTGTCGAAACTGTATTTATCTTTCGGTGTGTGAAGTTATTGTGTGCAACTTTGGTTGTTTCTCGGTGTTTATCTTTCATAAATTGATCGTCTGTTTGCCGTGTCGTGTCTTGAGGCCTTGTACAGTGTGCACTGTACAACCTTGAGGCTTTGTTTTTCTCTCAGCGGTCCGTCGTTTGTGATCCAATAACTTTCGTTCTCTGTATTCCCAGTCTTTTCACCCATAGCCTACTTCCTTGTGTAAATCTCAACTCAAAAAAAAAAAAAAAAAAAAAAAAAAAAAATTTCCTTCTCTGTTCTCATTCGTTTATTCATTCTTATTCGTTCGTTCGTTCTTCGACCACGTGTTTCTCCCCCATTTCCCCAGATAGTTTTCACTCATTAACCTTCAATGTTTACACTTTCCTCTCAAGTTCTGTATTCCGTCATATTTTATAACACCTTTTTCTTCTTCTTCTTCTTTAAAAGGCTGCTTTCGACTTGCTCACCAAATCAATTCATCCCCAAAAAAATATCCATCTCCTATAGTGCCTTTTTTCTACATTCCCTAAACTCTCCTGCACTCCATCCTCCATCCAGCGTCCTTAAACGTATTTTTAACTCGAAGGTCACAAGAAATTCATTTTGCAATAAATGTTCGTTTCCCATAAATCGTACACTTTCAAAAATCCAATCTCACCCCTCCCCTCCAAATCTTCCCCATAACCCCTCCCCTCCAAATCTTCCCCATCACCCCTCCCCTCCAAATCTTCCCCATCACCCATCCCTTTCAAATCTCCCCCCTTGCCCCCTCCCTCCTAAACTACCCCCTCACCCCTCCCCGCCAAGACGCCCCCTCGCCCCTCCCCTCCTAGACTCCTGCCTCACCCCTCCCCTCCAAATCTCCCCCATATCCCATCCCTTTCAAATCCCTCCCCTTGTCCCTTCCCTCCCAAACTCCCCCCTCACCCCTCCCCTTCAAATCTCCCCACCCTCATTGCTTCTCAATTTCCCCCCTCTCACTCCCCCTCCTCAAAGCGTCCTCCCCGCTTCTTCCCCCTTCAAACTCTCACCTCCATCTCCCCCAACCTTCTGCCTCGCTCTTCCCCCTCCTCAAATAACACCTCATTGTGGCTCACCCAATCACCATCAAACCTTTTGTCCGCCCCATCCTTCCCTTTCTCCGAGCTATTCTGAAATCTCTGACACACCTTCAACAGCTCTCCCTACCTCTTCCACCTCTTCCACATCTTACCCTACCCCTCCTCCCCCCTGTTCTGTATCTGATGCTCCCCCTTCCTCTTCATTAACGGTATGGACCTCAAACATCCGGGGCCTTCATTCAAACTTAACTGATCTCTCCATACAGGTTGCTTCTGTCAAACCAGACGTGATCTGCTTAACAGAAACTTTCCTCCTTTATGATGTCTCTGATTCCATAGTATCTCTCCCGGGCTACTCCCTCCTCCGGTATGATAGACCTGAGCCTCGTCCTGGAGGCGGGGTTGCTATCTTTATCAAAAACTCTCTTCCTCACTCGCCCTGCACTGCACTCTCTCCACCTCACCCCCAGGAATACCTCTGGCTACGGCTTCCCCTTCGCTCCCACCTCTTGTTCATATGTGTGTTGTACCGTCCACCAAACAGTGATGACTCCAGCTACATCTCGCTGTCTGATGATATGGACCAACTTCTATCTACTCATGCCAACTCTCTCTTCCTCATATGTGGTGATTTCAACTGTCATCATGCCAGTTGGCTGGGTGTGGGTACCTCTCTCACCAGCCATGGCTCCTCAGCAAAGGACTTCTGCGACTCACTGGGACTGACACAATCTGTCAATTTCCCGACCCGGATCTCAGTCAACGCAACATCTTCTCTTCTAGACTTGGTTATGACTAACTTCCCTGAAAATGTCTGCTGCTCTTCTTCTGCTCCGATCGGATCATCTGATCATGTCCTTGTTAAAGTGGACATCTCTCTGACCATCCTCAGGGAGCCTGCTCAGCATCGACGAGTCTGGCATTTCACTCAGGCCAACTGGCACGGTCTTCAAGCAGCCATCAATCATCTGGACTGGTCTCCCATCTCTACCACCTCTGACATCAACTCATCCTGGGAATTCTTCCAAAGTAAATTGCTCTCTCTCATGCACAGATTTATCCCATCTCGTCTTCAGTTGTCATACCCTTCCTCCCGTCCATGGTACACGGAATCTTGTGGTGAGGCTGTTGCCCAGAAACAACTTGCCTTCGTCTCCTGGAAAGCAAATCCAACAACAACAACAACATGCATTTTAAGGCCATTTTCCCTGCTAGAGCGGGGGTTAGCCTTGCGGTCCCCATGACAATCTTCTCCATTTTGCCCTATTTTCTGCATCTCTCCTTGTTAACCCCCTTGCCCGCATTTCTTCTTCCACCATCTTTAGCCAAGTCTTTCTCGGTCTTCCCCGTCCTCTACTTCCTTCTACATCAATTTCCATCACTCTTCTCAACCAGTCACTTTCATCCTTCCTCAACACATGACCAAACCATCTCAGCCTGTTCCTCTTCACAGCATCAATCACAGGCAATATTACCATCATCTTTCGCAATTCATCATTTGTCTTCCTCTCTCTCAACGATACTCCGCACATCCATCGAACCATTCGCATTTCCACCCTTTCCAGCCTTCGTTGCTGCTCTACGTTCATTACCCATGTCTCGCTCCCATAAATCATAACACTTCTCACACATGCAGCATACACCTTTCCCTTCAGCTTCAGCGACACTCTCTTCCTCATCAGCACACCACTCAGTTCCCGAAACTTCTTCCATGCACATCTCACTCGAGCAACCGTTGCCGAGTCTGATCCACCTTCTCCATTCAGCATGTCTCCGAGGTAGCAAAATGTTTTCACACCTTCCAGCTTCACGCCGTCTCCAAGATCCAACTCAACATTTCCTCCATCTGCAGCTCCCTCTGTGCACACCTTACATTTGAATGTAGCTGCCACACTGGTAAATGACCCTCTCAGACCACTACATTTTTGATGAACCCACTCAGCGCACATTGTACATTGAATGGAGTTCACTCCAACACCCTTCCTGCACACAGCACACGGCCACTTCCCAGTTCTTGCCACCTCACCACATGCTTTACCACTTGCCATCACCTTCGTCTTTCCGATATTCACCTTCAGACCTTTTGTCTCCATACATTCCTTCCATTTGTTCATCTTTTCCTTCAGTCCATCCATACTTTCCGCAATCAACACCAGATCATCTGCATACAACAACTCCCACGGTAAACCCTCCTTTACGTTCTGAGCCAGCACCTCCATCACAGCTACAAATAGTAGTGGACTTAGTACCGACCCCTGATGCACTCCCACCTTCACCTCAAACTCACCACTGTTCCAGTCCTTCGTCCTTACAGCTGTGCGCGCTCTTTTGTACATTGCCATCACTACTCTGATCAACCATTCCTCCACTCCTAACTTCCTCAATGCCCATGTCAATACTTTGCGTGGAACCCTATCGAATGCTTTCTCCAGATCAACAAACCCAAAAAACAACTTCTTCCTCTTCTCCATGTACTTCTCCTGCAACTGCCTCACAATGAAAAGCGCATCTGTCGTTCCTCTTCCTGGCATAAATCCAAACTGCATTTCGTCGATCTTCACTTTCTTCCTTATCCACCTCTCCAACACCTCCAACACCTCTCCAACACCCTCAACACCAACACCCAACACCCTCTCCACCTGGAAAGCAAATCCAACGGAAGGAAATCTCATTTCCTTTCACAAAGCCCGAAACAAGTGTGTGTCCACCCTCAGGAGAGCCAGGAAACAATATCTCTCCGTTCTCAAGACCGAACTCTCTTATCTGTCTCCCTCTTCCAAATCCTGGTGGCGTCTGGTCAAATCCGTTTCTGGTGTTTGTTCCCCCTCCATCCCCTCCCTTACCTCAAACGGCTTCACAGCTGACTCCGCACGTGAAAAAGCTGAATGCCTCAACTCTGTGTTTGCCTCTAAATCTTGTGTCCCAAACCCATCCCTCTCTGTACCCACCATACCCAGTCGTACCCTGCTGCTCCTGGACTCCGTGTCCTTTCCTCCTGACAAGGTGGAAAAGTTTCTGTCAACCCTCGACTCTGATTCTGCAACTGGACCCGACGGCATCAGCCCACGGGTCCTAAAATCCTGCACTGCTGCTCTATCTCACCCTCTCTCTGTTCTCTTCACCCTCTCTTTTGCTCAAGGTCAACTGCCATCTGCTTGGAAATCAGCCAACATCACCGCTTTGCACAAAAAAGGTGCAAAAACAGATCCTAGCAACTACAGACCAATCAGCCTTCTCCCAATTATCAGCAAAGTCATGGAATCCATCATTGCTTCGGATATGAAATCTTTCCTCTTCTCCAATGGCTTGATCTCTGATCATCAATTTGGTTTCAGACCAGGTCACTCTACTCTGGACATGCTGCTTCTGCTGTCTCAACAATGGATGGAGGTCCTCAATGCCAAACAGGAAATTAGAGCTGTCTCCCTCGACATAACACGTGCCTTCGACACGGTCTGGCACCCCGCTCTGCTCACCAAACTCTCCTCCTTTGGTATCCATGGAAATCTCCACGCATGGCTGGCGGACTTCCTCTCTAGTCGTCGTCAACGTGTGGCCCTGAATGGGTTTCTCTCATCTCCTCTTCCTGTTCAGGCTGGAGTTCCCCAAGGCAGCGTTCTGGGCCCCGTGCTTTTTCTGGTCTTCATCAACGATCTCTCTGACTCTCTCGAAAATCCTCTCTATCTCTTTGCTGATGACTCCACTCTCTGCCGCTCCATTCCTCTTCCCTCAGATCGGCAGTCTGCTGCCTCCTCACTCTCTGAAGACCTGGACAAAATCACAGACTGGTCAAACAAGTGGAACATGTCTTTCAATCCTGACAAATCTCACACTCTTACTATGTCTCTCCGAAAAGATCGACTGGACAACCCTCCCATCTACTTTCTCAACAATCCTCTCCAAGAAGTTCTGTCGCTCAAGATTTTGGGTCTCACTATTTGCCATGATCTTTCTTGGGAAAACCACATTTCCAAGCTGGCCTCCAAAGCCAGTCGCCGACTGGGCATCCTCCGTCGTGCGAAGTCCTTCCTCGGCACACCTGAGCTCCTCACCACATACAAGGCTTTCATCCGCAGCTCAATGGAATACTGTTCTCCCCTATGGGCCGGTGCTCCTGCCTCACACCTAGCTCGGCTTCACGCTGTTGAAACCAAAGCTTTCAGAATTATTGGAATCTCCCGCGATGAAGCGATCTCTGAGGGCCTTTCACTCACTCACCGCAGGCAGGTAGGTGGTCTTTCTGTCTTCTACCGACTCCTCTCCGGCCTTGCACCCCCAGCTCTCTCTGTGCTCTGTCCCCCAAATATTCCTACAGGTCGCACAAGATCTGCCAACCCTCTGATGGTTAAACTGCCGAAATCTCGGCTCTCTGCTCACCTTCACTCTTTCATTCCTCTTTTCTCCCGCCTCTGGAACAAACTCCCTCACTCCCTTCAATCCCACTCCTCTCTCCAGGTCTTTAAAACAGCTGTTCACCACCATCTCTTATCTTCCCCCATCCAAAACCTTGATCTTTTCTACCCCCGCTAATTCACCCCAGATCCACCTTGTTTGAAATTCCAACTTCTTTCCTGGAAGTCCTGGCAGCGTCCATATGTTTTATACCTCTCCCACCGCCCCCTTCCCATGCCCCCCCCCCCCCAAAGCCCTCGCCCTCTCTCAGATCTCTCGATGTCTCCATGTCTCTCGGTCCCTGCTCTCAAATGTTGTGTTTGTGTCCTTCCCCCTCTCTCCCCATCTTGTCTACCGCTCCCGATGTTATATGTTTTATGTGTCGGTTTGTCTTTCTGTGTGATTAATGTTCGCTCTTTCACGAGCCTCGATGTTGTATACAAAAAAAGAAAAAAAAAAAGAAAAAAAAAAGGTGATATAAAATAACAAATATCATGAAACATTTACATTTTATAGTCCATTGTATAATTTCAATAAACATAAATGCAAATTTCGCATGTGGAAAAAGTAAGTACAACCCTACATTTATCATTACTTCAAATACCTAAAATTAGAATCAGGTGCACCAGCTCAGGTGCAAATGATTAGAACATCGTTAGAGAGAATCTTGGAGGAACCTGTCTTATTTAAACCTCAGACCTTTAGTTTGGTTTGCTCTTTGTTGATGAAGTGTGCGGCATCACCATGGCAAGATCAAAAGAGCTCTCTGAGGCCTTCGGAAAGAAGGTTATAGATGCCTACAAGTCTGGGAAGGGATTTAAAAAGATCTCCAAACAATTTGAAATCAATCGTTCGACTGTGCGGAAGATCATCTACAAGTGGAGAAGATTCCAATCAACTGCCAACTTGTTCAGGCCAGGCCGCCCCAGCAAATTCAGCCCGAGAGCAGACCGCAAGATGCTGAAAGAAGTCTCTAAGAACCCCAGAATGTCATCACGGGACCTACACGTAGCTCTTGCCACTGTTGATGTCAAAGTGCACGAGTCTACCATTAGAAAGAGGCTGCACAAATTTGATCTACATGGGAGGTGTGCCAGGAGGAAACCTTTGCTGTCCAGAAAGAACATCAGGGTAAGACTGTTCACACCAGACGATATCGGCCCTAGTGGACAGAGACACCCTCCACAACTCTGCAGATGACAGACCTCGATCAGGGAGGCCATGAGTCACCACTGCAAGGCAGGACAGGCAGATGGTCCGAAGTCACCTGCGGGATCGATTCCGTCCAGCATCACGCACTGCGGCAGAAACTCATAATAATGATGATACCACTTGTTTGAAATGTAATAAAATTGTAACAGTTCAAAATAAAACAAACCAACAATTGCTAATTGAAACATTGGCATTTTATTGATGCCATGTCAAGTTTTTGACCAAGATACACCATCTCATCAGTTTGTTCTACAGTACAGAACAGCACAGGGTGCAATGTCAGTCCCCTTTCAATAGCAAGTGTGGCCACCATTGTTTTGGATACAGGCAGTGCATTGTCGGCGTATACTGCCTACCAGTCTTTGGATGGATTGCAGAATGCAATGGAAGCGAGGGGTACCGAAGAAATGGAAAGCAGAATGATGGGGGTAATGGGGAATCGGATGGATGCTCAGAGTGAGCAAATGAGGGCTCAGAGTGAGCAATTGGGGGTAATGAGGGACGAAGCGAGGGGTACCGGTGAGGGGTTAGAACAAAGGATGGGGGCCCAGATCGGAGGGTTAGGGAGTAGAATAGAGGGATTACACAATAGATTAGGGGAAATACAGGAGGGGTTAATGGGGGTAGAAAACAGAATGGCCGCTCAAGAGAATCAAATGGAAGGGATGCAACAGGGGTTAGAGGGGTTAGAAAACAGTATGGAAGGCAAATTAAGGGACATGAGGGACCAAGCGGAAAGGGAAGTTTAAAAAATGGGGCAGCAGATAGAGGGGGTCAGAATGGGGGTAGAAACTAAATTGGATGCTCACAGGGAGGAAATGGAGCAGATGAGGGTGGAATCTGGGCAGGAGATGCAAGTGATGGGAGAGGAGATCAGAAGAGGTGTGAGTGAGGAGGTCGGAGGAGTGCGCGAGGAGGTGAGGCACTGTAAGGAGCACATGGAGAAGGAGGTGAGAAAGGGGACTGTAAAGTTACAAGGGGGCATAGAGGACCTGACGCAGGAGGTGGAACAGCTGACGGAGGGACAAAAAGGACTAACGGAGCAGGTTCAAAGGAACACTGCGGTATTAGGAGGGTTAAAAGCGACACAAAACGACATAAAAAACGACTTGATAGCGACAAAGAGGCAATGTCAGATGGTACGTGAGGGACTGACAACGAGGTTGGACGAGGTGACAGAGGTAATGGAGACGAAGGACCGGCAGGTGAGGACGCACATGGAAACGGTCAAGGTAGCCTTAGAGGACGAGCTTGAGGAGACGCACCAGGAAATAAAAGAGGTGAAGCAGAAATTAGAAGAAGTGGAAGAAGGGGTGAGCGAAATTAAGAAGCGACGGAGAGGGGATAAGAAAGAGATAAAAGAGGAGATAAAAGAATTGGTCCAAAGTCTGTGTTCGGATCGTGATGATGTGCTCATTAACCGGATGAGGGATTCGCAGGTGATGGAGGAGAAGCGAAGAGAAAGAGGACCAGGTGTAAGTGGTGACCAATATGGTCGTGCGTATGATGCGCCAGGGGATTTAATAAGCTTGGGGGTCGAGATGGACCCGGGTGTTCGTGAGAGGCCGTTGGTGAAGTGTGCGACAGGTCTGGTGTGCGA
Source organism: Myxine glutinosa (assembly GCF_964187855.1). Classification (NCBI taxonomy): domain Eukaryota; kingdom Metazoa; phylum Chordata; class Myxini; order Myxiniformes; family Myxinidae; genus Myxine; species Myxine glutinosa. Next base: position 78,079,737 of record NC_136265.1, on the reverse strand, counting down.
AAAAGGAGGTGTGCGAGAAAGTCCGACTCTGGGGTGTGTGAGGAAAAAGTGCGTGCCAAGGAGTGAGGGTGCTGGCGAGAGTGAGTCGGTCGTAGCGCGTGTGCGAGGGAGCACATGGAAGCGCGTAGTGAGGAGTGTTACGGAGGGTGTAAAGGGAGAATGCACGCCTGTGGTGAGTGTTACAGAGGATGTAACGGGAGAGGGTGTGCGAGAAAGATGTGTGACGGACAGGTGCATGAGGAAAGAGTGCGCTGTCGAGAGTAAGGGTGAGTGCGCTGTCAAGAGTGGAGGTGAGAGTAGTAAGAGTGACACGGAGCGTGAGTTGGTTGTGACAGGTGAGAAAGGAAGCACACCTGGAATGGTAGAGCGTGTGTGGGAATGCACACTGGAATTGGTAGTGAGGCACGTGGTTGGGTTTGCGAGTGAAAGCACACCTGTGATTGTCACAGAGGAGGTGACCGAGGAAGGGGCGCGAAGAGGTGTGTTGGTGAGGTGTGCGACCAACGAATGTGTGCCAAAGTGTTCAGTGGTCAGGTGTGTGACCAAGGCTGGGAGTGGAATGAGTGTACCTGGGTGTGTTAGGAAAGGTACGACGAGGAGCATGGGAACAGCTGGAGGTATGAGCAAGAAAGGGGTAGCGTATGCATGTAAGCCTGCAGGTGAAGCATCGACGGTAACCGGGTTAGAGGTTAGAACGACTTATAGCCGAATCGGGCCCTCGGTGCGTGCCGGGCTTCGCGTGCCGCGAGGACCAGCGGGGATCCGAACCACGGCGGTTTCGAAAGAACCGCCGTACGCGATCCACGCCGGGCCGCGCTTTGAACGGCCGCGTCCGTGCTCCATTAAGCGGAGCGGGCAGCCCAATAGGAAGGGTCGTCATGGCGACCACTTTTTGTTGAGGCATTCCGGCAGGTCGAGATCGGGCCATGGGATGGCTCCGTGCCGAGATGGTGCGTGGGACCTCGGCCCGGGTAAACCTCCTTCCCTGCACCGAATGCAGGACGTATCCAGCCGCTGGCACCAAACAACCCGCATTCATGGCTTGGCTGTACGAAGCCGAGCTTTAGAAGTAAATTGGCGCACCGAGAGGCATTAGTAAGTAGACTGTAATGACGAGGATAGTGTTTTGGCCCCGAAATTAGAAAAACAAAATTTGATGATTGGCAAAGGATTGGCAGTAATGATTGGCAGATGATGGGTAGTGAGTGGCAAATTTTTGATTTGTTGAAATTTGATGTGCAAAATTGGTAGTGGGAGATGCCCGATGTGGTGGGATGGCAACTCTGTCATCCCTCACAAAAGAGGGGCAAATGCGCTATAGCTTATGGGGTGTATGGCAGTGAAAACTAGCCCGGGTGGGTTAGGTTATATTGTTAGGGATCTAGAGATGACATTAGGTAACGTTAAGGTTTAGATAGTGACTGATACCTGTAGTGGGGACGCAGGTAGATTAGAGTGGATGATAATGACGAGGGAGCGCAATAGTTTAAAGGGACGACTGGGAAGCGCAAGTTTCAGAGGGGAGTAGTTAGATGAGATGATGCTGTGTTGAGAACTGGACAGGTGTGTGGAGCAGTGTATGAGTAGTGAGTGTTGTGGATCAGCGCGAATGCGCTTGGGGAGAGAAGGGTGCAGGCGGCACCAAGTATGAGAGCACAGGTGTGCAAGTGCAGGGGTGTAGAATACATGGAGCAGAGAATGAGTGGTGTGGAGAGAGTTGGAGTAAGTGGTACGGAGTGGTGTGAATGGTGCGAAGGTGTGGATGGGGGAAGAGTCGACCCCCTTTCACGAGTACCCGGGGCGGGTAGTGTAAGTGTTAGGTAGAGGGTATAGGTAAATTGTGGTTGGATATTGGCATTTGTGGTGCGGTTGCAGAATGGTATTGTGGATGGGTGCATTAGTGTTGTGGAAATGGCTGGGCGTGTAGCCTGTTAGTGTGTGTAGTTGGTTTGGGCACTCCACCACTGTGAGGATGTCGGCCAGGTGAGGCCGCAGGTGGGCTCTGGGAGCCGGTAGTTGTGGATGGGGCCCGAGGATCCGGAGGACGGACCCGGGTAGCCCAGTGCCAGAGGGCACCAAGGGGTGACAGAGCCAGGAGAGGGCCTTCCCCAGTTAGTTAGGTTAGGGTGAGGAGCTAGGTAAGCTCGGGTGGCAACTGCAGTGGTGGAGGTGTGCAGGTGGGTAGACCTGCTGGGAGAGCTACACTTCGCAGCCCAGAAATTGTGCGAGGGCACCGGGAGATGAATCGGGGGAGTGAGACCCCAAATTGAGAGGCACCACAGTTTGGTCAATGGGAATTGGTTTTTAGAACCCATAGTGTAAGTTGGCCAATGGATTGGCAGGGAAAGACCCCGGGTAATGTAAAGTTGTTAAAGTCATTTAGGAAATAGTTAGGATTGATGAACCTGTCGCACCATACGCAGCCACTTACCTGAGGTGATGATGATGACTCCACACCTGTGTTTTCTTTGTTCTGTGTGCAGGAAAGGAGAATTGCTGTTGGATTTGTGAGACGCATCACGACGTGGATAAGACATTGGGGTGATTCCATCTCTCCCTCCTTAGGAGGGACTGATGATGAATTGGTGATGGCAAATTTTGATGTTGAGTTGGAGATGGCAAATTTTGATGAGAGTTGGAAATGGCAAATTTGATTGGTTAGGAGGGAGAGAAGACGAATTTGGTATATGGGAGGAACGGGGAAGACAGTAGGGACGTTTGTTGATGTGTAAAGTAGATGTTTATGGGTAGTGTTGTGTTTTGTGGATACAGTAAGGGGTAAGGGAGGGGCAATGTAGGTTACCTGGTGGGGGGGGGGCATACGGTAGGAACGTACCTGTCTCACCTGGTTCCCATGTGCCCCCAGTGTGCATTACCTTGTATTGCGTGCACTTTTGCGCCCTTACCACCTTACTCACTTGTCTTCTTTTTTTGTCTCCCACCTCCGAGGATCTGGCTTTGGGGCAGAGAGAGAGGAGAGAGAGGTGCTGGCTCCGCAGTTGTGGGCCTGTACTTTCGCTGCTTGCTGCCTGGATCGATACACCATATGGACCGCAATTTTTGTGGCCGCCCACCATGGACCGCAGTTCCTTTTGCGGGCAAGCACCACCCGTTGATGGACCTGTGGGTCAACGTGGCACCTATGCCATACAGGTGATCCACTTATAGTTGGCCCCCCTGACGGCCACAATTCAGAAATGGACGCGGTTGGCGCCTTTCTTTATTTTTAAAGAAGCAAGAAGGCCAAGTACACCACATGAAGGCAAGACCAGCGGCAGAACATCGGCCGGCTGTGACACCACCGGTGACTATGAACACTTTATTGGTGCACCAGATGGTGCTGACTGTACATGATGGGGTGGTGCTTTTGGTGCTTGGATGGGGTGCTCTGCACATTATTAAAGGCCGTAGGGCCACAGGGCACTCGTGGGTTGGTGTATCGATGCTGGCATGCGTGCTCTCTCTATGCATAACATCTGCATGTGTTCCTCCAAAAACAGGTCCTGGGTCGTAGTGTAAATATCAGTGCAGTCTTGTGTAAATAATGCTCCCTACCGGCTCTATGTTTAGTTTGAGGATTCTTTCCGCGATTCGGTTATCCTGTGGGTGTGTTTCTGTGAGGAGAAGGGTGCAACGTCGCAGGGGGACATATTTACTCATTTGTGAACATCTGTAAAACTGTCGCACTCAGGGTTGAGTTAATAGTAGAGGGAACTACATCTGAGTGCCACACTAACGTAGGTAAAAATTTATCGGGTCGGGACGCCCCGAGGTAGAGAAGGGTGCAATGTTGCGGATATGGGATTTGGATCCATCCATATCCGCTTGTAAATATTCCCCTATTTCCCCAATACTTCCCAACTATCCCCAATCCCCCATTCCCTAGTCCCATTTTCTGTAAACAACACTCTGTAGCCCCGACCTTCCCCTATTTCCCCCATTAAATGTCGTGCCCAGGTCCACCGCATCTCACGTAGACAACTATAGGACATCTTGCTAGTTATTCTTAGTCTATGTCAGTTAAGGACTCGTTTCCATTAATTCTGACTCTTCGTTGCACCAGAATGTGATTGTATGGCACCGTTAGAAAGTTTAGGACCTCCCAATACCTCCCCGCAGCTCTTCCTCATGGTACAACAACAACAACAACAGCGGCGGCGGCGGCGGCGCGGGGAGTGTGCGTCCTCACTCCGGCTTGGTTAGCCGCCATTGAACATGTGCTCCGACGGGGTTACCACGCAGGGGCTCGCTGTCAGCTCCTCGTCAAGGGCGGAGCCCGGTAACCCCCCGCACCCAATGGAAGCGGCGGACCGATTCCATCTGGGGCGGAGCCGGCGAGCCGAGGGCGTGTCACTCCCCGCTGGGCATGCGCAGGAAGGGGGAGGTGACGTCAGATGCGCCCACACCACGGAGAGAGAAGACGCCACCTCCAAGCGCTGAATACCTCCCCGCATCTCTGGACTGGACCGAGCTGTATCCTGTCCCTGAGCCAAGGTGCACCTTGAGCTATCGACTGCCTGCCCTTCCTTGCCATCAATCCCTGTGTAAGTCAGTCTTGTCCCGTTTGTCTGTGGTCTGTCGGGGATAAGATAAGACTGTGTCTAAGTGCCCATCTTTTCTGTGCTTTACCTCTTACCGTGTAATCTACCCGTTTCTGCATCACCAATATTATATCCTCCTCCGGAGGTCTTGAGAACTGTACCCCTTGTGTCGTTGCATTAATCCCAGCCGTTGTGTCCTTTCCTTCATTGATTTAGCGTAGCGCGATTCGGCCAACGTTCGAGTGTAATCGGGTAAACTGTGCGAACACGGCGGCCATTCCGCTCGGTCAAGCAACATCTAAGTCGTGTCCGTAACAATATATATATATATATATATACATATATATATATATATATATATATATATATATATATATATATATATATATATATATATACATATATATATAAATAAATTAAATAAAGATATAAATATAAATTATATAAATAAAGACATATATATATATATAAATTAAAAAATTCTCATATCCGAATCCATATTCAGATGTTCCACCAAAATCGTATCGATTCTTCCTTGTCAGACACCCAACCTGTCCAATAGGTTTCGTCCAAATCCGTCCATAACTTTTTGAGATATCCTGCTATGTATCGTTTTTGGCCCTATCTCCCAATGGTGAAGAATCAATTAAAAAATTATAGTAGCCCAATCCGAATCCGGATCTTCACCAAAATCGAATCATTTCGTCCTTGTCACATACATCTCTGCCAAATTTTGTCCGAATCCGTCCAAAATTTTTCGAGATATTTTGTTCATAGACAAACGGACAGACAAACAGACAGGGGTGAAAACATTACCTCCATCCACCTTTGGTGGCAGAGGTAATTGGACGTTTTAACACAAAATATCCATTTTAAATAATTAAATCGATGTGTGGATTTTGTACCAGGGAATTGCTTATTCATAAGGTCTATTTGATGTGTGTTTGCATTTTTAGAGGTCCCTCGAGGTGTTCTGAATGAAATTGGGAGAAATCTGGGAAATAAATGAACGTTTTTTTAAAATTCCCAAAAATGAACGGGGCCCTGCTGCTGTTTCGTGAGATGCCTGCATACTATATAGGACCCCTTTTTGGGGCTTAGAAGGGGAGAGTATGGGAGAGAGAGTGGGCAGAGAGTGGGTGTAGAGGGGGAGAGGTGGGTGTGGGATTGAGGGGAGAGAGGGAAAGTGGTATTGCTGATGTATTGAAGTCACATTTTACATTACATATAATTTACACTGTCACTGACATCGTTTAGGATTGAGGGGAGTGGAGAGAGAGGGGAGTGGAGAGAGAGGGGAGAAAATAAAAGGTGGAAAAACGGTGGGGGTTGGAGGCGGAAGAGTGGAAAGAGGAGAGGGAGGAGAACCTGGCGTTGTCCGGCAACGCCGAGTACCTTTGCTAGTCTATACTATAAGAGATCCTTTTGTCTGTGTGTGTCGCCATTTTTATCAGGGATGGCCAAACTGATGTTTTTAGAGATCGTGTTATGGACAGAGTGAAGAGGAGGAGGCTTAGAAACAGAGTTTAATAGAACATTGACTGTGGTAGTAGTAATATAAGAGGCACAAGGAAGAGACTGCTCGATCGTGAGCCAAAGGTTGGAGACGGCTAGACAGAGTTGGATCGTTAATCAGTTGGACAGCCTTGGCTTGGACATGATCCAGAATACTGATGACTGACAAAGGAGCACTGCCCAGACATGTGAGCAGTATTCCATTACCGGTCTGACTTGGAATTTATGGAGGATGAGAAGCTAATGGGTGTTGGAAGTATTTAAGAGCTTGAAAGAGGAAACCAAGTTTCTTGGAGGCAGATTTCATTACATTGGGAATGTGAAGCTGCCAGGAGAGATTTCTGGAGATGGTGACACCCGTGATTTTATTAGAAGAGGACAGATGGATGTGAGAGCTGGACATGAAAAGAGGATGGGTGGATGTGTTGATCTTGGTGGATATAAGGAAGGCTTGAGTCTTGGACTGATTGAAGGAGACGAGGTTGTCAGAGCCACATTGGAGGATGAGATTGAGATCATTATTGATGAAGGTAACAGTTGAGAGCTGGTCGGCAGCAAATGACTTGGAGAAGGTGTAGTGGGATTTGTTACTGATGGAGGATGGAGTCATCAGCAAAGGAAGGGTCAGGGCTGTTGGTAGCATTGATGTCTTAAAATAAGAAAGAGGGAGGCTGAGATGACAGAACCTTGAGGGACACCAGAATTGATGGGTGGTGGTGGGGGTCAAAGAGGGCACTATGATAACCAGGTGTTGCGCCGAGGCTGAACGCCATACATTGGGAGCTTTGCGAGGAGCCCTTTGTGTCAGACTTTGTCAAAGGTTTTGCTGATGCCCAGCCCAACAACTTGACCTTATTTGAAGTGCTCGAGAGCTGAAGACCATTCGTTGGCAACGTAGGCCAGGTCACCAGTAGACATGGCTTTGTGGAAGCCATATTGGTTGTCATTGAGGAGAGGACAAAAATTAAGGTGGGTTAAAAGTTGTTTACTGATTAGAGACTCCATGATTTTGAAGGAATTGTAGGTTAAAGTGATTGGACTGTAATTGGAGGCATAATATATGTTATCCTACTTCAGGACAGGGCAGACATAGATAGACTTGCTTCCATTAGGTTGGGTAAATACATGCACAGTAGCGGAGGTTCAAAAGCTTGGAGAAAATAGGAGCAAGTTCAGGAGTGCAGAATTTTGAGGATAACAGCAGTAATGCCATCTGGACAATTTAGTTTGTTGGTGACAAGGGAGAGCAGGGTCTGGTAAACTTTACAGGTGGAAAATTTGATGACAGGCATAAGAGAGTAAGATTTAGGAAAAGGAAGAGTTCCATTGTAGACTTTGAGTCATCCATAGTAGAGTTGGCTGCAAACTGAGGGACAAACGTGTCGCTTTTGGTTTAGGAGAGCTAGAGTGATATTAAATTATGGAGAGAAAGTTCCAATATGTAGTGCATAAGGGACGAGAGAGCAGGGCATACATATTGTGTTCTATCCTCTAAGTGCTGAGCATGAAATGAGGAAGCAGCAAGTACCATTTTAAAAGTCTTTGCCATGAGTCAGCTAGGGTCAGAATCAATGAGCCACCTCCCATACTCAGAGCGGACATTATAAGCACAATGCCACTGAGTCTGGTAATTTGCAAGAATTACATGATCTGGCAATTTAAATGCTAATATGCACGATTTAGTAGTTTCAATTATTTATTTGGGTACATGGCGCTTCACTGGAAAAAATTACGTAGGGAAAAATTACGTAGATGCACATATGCATTGAAAACGTATGGAGTTACTTCCCTCAAGGTGATGAGCTTTTCTTGGTGGGGGGTTAGGGACATGTTAGAGATTGAAAATCCATGAAGTTATTGGCCTCATGGTGATTACCTTTTGCCTGCAGGTTGGCAGTAGCATTGCCTGACCCCACATCCCAATATCCACTTTATAACGGCTTTTGGTGGCCTCGAAACAGTGTCAAAACCGACGCACCATAGCTTAAAACCTTACCCAGATACTGAAGTCCCTCCACCCAAAATGTGGTGCGTCTAGGTGCTACGGTTCGGCCGTGGAAGAGTAACAAACAAACGCACGAACACTCGAAATTATTTACAAGACTAACAGGGGTACCCAGTATTGCTCGGAGGAGGAGGGGCGGAGGAGCCTGAGAGGGGAAGGGAGGCAGGAGAGCCAGGAGACAGTGGAAGCATCAGGGTGGGGGCAAGGGAAAAACTGTCCAGCACACCCTGATGGGCATTCGCAGAACGATCCAAAAAGGCATCACACCACCTCCAGAAGGATGGTCAATTTAGGGGGGGGGGGGGGTGGGGTGGTATTTCGTGACATCATGAGCCATAAAAAAACCCCAAGTAGCCTATTTTCTACAGGAGTTACAATTTTGTCGATATATCAAGTTTGGTGGCAATTGGCACAGCATTTTGGGCATTATAAGTGTTTTACACACACACACACAGACACAGGAAATGTCTTATTTATAAGACTACACTTCAGTGATCTATGCTTGGTACTGACATAAAGCACACATAAACCTTGCACATAAACCACATGAAGGATATAAGTTGATATCAGTGTACTTTTATATGAATTTCAACGACATGAGTAAACAATGGACATGCTCACATGCTAAGCAGGATTTGAACCTGTGTTCCCTGTATCCTGACCCAGGCGTTTAGAGGGGAATGCTAAACAGGCCAAGCCCATGCCTGGTTATACAATCATGGCCAAAATAATTGGCACCCTTGCACTTTTTTCAAATAATGCACCATTTCTTCCAGAAAATTGTTGAAATTAAAAAATATTTTAGTATCATCATATGTATTTCTTTGGATTGCAGTGAAACAAAACAAAAAGAGCTGAAAAAATTACTAAATCTTAGCTTATTCAGCACAGGAATCCTAAAATGGCCCGGACAAATATTATTGGCACCTTTTAGAAGTTGTTAGAAATAAGGAGATTTCAAGCAGGTGATTCTCCTTTACTTTGGAATTGAACTCAACTATGGTGAGTTACAAGTGCCTGCATTATAAAAATCACTCATTAAACCAGTTTGAATGGAGAAAAGGAGCCATTCTGCTGTTTTGTGTCACTGTGTGTACCGCAATGAGCATGGAGAAAATAAAAAAGAGAATTGTCTGGGGAGGTCAGACACAAGATTGTAGCCAAGCATAGACAATCTCAAGGCTACAAGTCCATCTCCAGAGACCTCGATGTTCCTTTGTCCACCATACTCAATGTTATCAGGAAGTTTAAGGCCCATGCCACTGTAGCCAACCTCCCTGGACGTGGCCGCAAGAGAAGACTTGATCAAAGATTGCAGTGAAGGATTGTTCGAATGGTGGAGAAAGCAACTCGATCAACTGCCAAACCTTCAGATACAAGGGACGACAGTTTCAACTCGCACCATCCATTTCCAATGGAGGTTCTATGGTAGGAGACCCAGGAGGACAATTCTGAGAGAGCAAGACAAAATAAATCCTGACTGGAATTTTCCAAAACACACCTGAACAAGCCAAAATCCTTCTGGGAGAATGTTCTGTGGACAGATGAGACCAAATTAGAGCTTTCCGGTGAAGCGCATCATCTCTATGTTTACTGAAAACAAAATGAAGCCTTCAAAGAAGAGAACATCTTCCCTGCAGTCAAACATGGAGGAGATTCAGTGATGTTTTGGGGTTGCTGTGCTGCCTCTGGCACTGGGTGCCTTGAATGTTTGCATGGCATCATGAAATCAGGAGATTACCAAGGCATTTTAGAGCACAATGTTCAACCCAGTGTCAGAAATCTGGGTGTATGTCGAAGGTCATGAGTCTTGCAGCAGGACAATGACCCCAAACAGACTTCAAAAAGTACCCAGGAATGGTTCAAGACAAAACGCTGGACTGTTCTGAAGTGGCCAGCAATGAGTCCAGATCGAAATCCCATTGAACACATGTGGGGAGATCTGAAAACAGCAGTTGGGAGAAGGCACCCTTCAAATCTGGAAGTACTGGAGCAGTTTACACAGGAAGAGTGGGCCAAACTGCCAGTACATGTGGAGGAAGCTAATTCATGGCTGTAGGAAGTGCTTGACTCCAGTTATTTTGTTCAAAGGCCGTGATACCAAATACTAAGTCTCGTGTCAATAATTTTGTCAATGCCATTTCTTTTTATTTTCTGGTTTAAAAGGATATATTAAGTTCTGAATCAAAAACAAAGGTTCTGTAATATTAACAGTGAAATAAAGAATTGTGGAGACCAAATACTTTTGTCAATTTCAACTTATTTTTTAGAGAAAATTGTGAGTTATTTGAAAAAAGTGCGAGGGTGCCAATATTTTTGGCCAAAACTGTATCTCAGTGTATAAGATAACAAGCCTAATGGAAATTTCGATGTCATTTTTCCCCCCTTTTAAAATAAAGCGATTGTAAAATAAAAGAGTGGAACTAACAGTATATATGAGTAATCAACAACTTCTCTTTTTGGATTTTTTAAAAATTAAAATAAATATCTGAAACAAGTCTTACAAGATAATATGAAGTAAAAGACACATGACATGCAGAAATGAACACAGGAGATGAGCAGGAACGGGAAGCATCATATTGGAAATAAAACAGAATCCACAGATGAGAGAAGAGAGAAGTTGCTGGTTATAGGGGCGAAATCGTCTTGGGGATTCAAGGAAGGAACACAGAGCAAGAAAAGGTAATTATGCCCTTGAATCCGTTGCCCTGAACGATCACAATTCTGCCCTTTCTGCCCAAACAAGCAATTTGAGATGTATAACACTCAGACGAGAAAAAGTTCGAGTTCCGAAACTAGCATAGAAATAATTGGAACAAAAATAAATAATTGAACTCTTTGTGACATATATATATATATATATATATATATATATATATATATATATATATATATATATATATATATATATATATATATATATATATGGGGCTTCAGGCCCCCCCTTTGTGTTCTATTATTGTTTGACCTATTACCAAGTATGACCAACCATATGTTTTGTTTTAATTGATTGCTGTATCCTTTTAATACTATGATTCATTTTTATCCTTATAAGGAATTGTCCCTTACTCTGTGAAAGAAACCAGCGGTATCTTTCTAGCCTCTATCAGAATTTTGGTATGTGGGACCTGAGATCCTCCTCCCAGTATTATGCTAATAATGTTGCTCAATTAACAAAATATAACCAATTTATATGTGTTGCTTTGCTTAAACTTTATATTTCCTGTTAAGAAGTTAAGTTACTGTGCTGGCATATTCTCTTTATTGTTCCTGCTCTAACTGTGGCTCTATTGTATAAAGTTACCAGCCGTTACCACTCAAATCAGATGAATACTGTTCTCCCCTATGGGCTGGTGCTCCTGCCTCACACCTGGCTCGGCTTCACGCTGTTGAATCCAAAGCTTTCAAAATCATTGGAATCTCCCGCGATGAAGCTATCTCTGAGGGCCTTTCACTCACTCACCGCAGGCAGGTAGGTGGCCTTTCTGTCTTCTACCGACTCCTCTCCGGCCTTGCTCCCCCAGCTCTCTCTGTGCTCTGTCCCCCAAATATTCCTACAGGTCGCACAAGATCCGCCAGCAACCCTCTGATGGTTAAACTGCCGAAATCTCGGCTCGCTGCTCACCTTCACTCTTTCATTCCTCTTTTCTCCCGCCTGTGGAACAAACTCCCACACTCCCTTCAATCCCTCTCCTCACTCCAGGTCTTTAAAACAGCTGTTCACCACCATCTCTTATCTTCCTCCATCCATAACCTTGATCTTTTCTACCCCCACTAATTCACCCCAGATCCACCTTGTTTGAAATTCCAACTTCTTTCCTGGAAATCCTGGCAGTGTCCATATGTTTATACCTCTCCCACCCCTCCCCCCCTTCACATGCCTCCCCCCCTTCACATGCCTCCCCCCCAAAGCCCTCTCCCTCCCACAGATCTCTCGATGTCTCCATGTCTCTCGGTCCCTGCTCTCAAATGTTGTGTTTGTGTCCTTCCCCCTCTCTCCCCATCTTGTCTACCGCTCCCGATGTTATTTGTTTTATGTGTCTGTTTGTCTTTCTGTGTGATTAATGTTCGCTCTTTCACGAGCCTCGATCTTGTATACAAAAAAAAAAAAAAAAAAATACCGACACTTTTACGATCGGCTATCCTTATCTTCATGTGCTTTTCCTGACCTTCAACAAATGTTTATCCAAACTACGGACATGTGTTCATCTGAGCATAAGCCAGGCACGGTCTTCAGTTAAAACCCTTTCTTCCTTACTGAACAAAGGGTGAGATCAAAGAGTGAGCCGCTGAGTCACCCTTTATCTTTCAATTGTGATCGCTATATAAAGCGAAACCCTGTTCAGCTTTTTCAGAGCATCTTGTTGGAATTTTGGTCCTTGTGGGCCTCCATTTTAAGCATTTTGCTTTCCACAAGCTTGTGTGTATGACGAATCAAATTAATATATCAGTTGTTCCTTCTCTCTGTCATGAGTCTTGAGTCCTAAGTCAACGGATCCCGTCAAATGGCGAGCCAGGCAGGACTCAGCTCGGGCAGACTCGGGACGTGGCTCCAGGCGCGAGTGAGTGGGAAAAAACACCAGCTGGTTTGATCAGTCTGGGTGAGGTGAGCCTTGGGTTTATTTTGTTATAGACTGGGATTTTAGGCTAAATTGGAACTCACTCTGTCGCTCGGTGCCGTTTGCCCGTTCCCTGCTCGAGCCTGATCCTCGAACAAAATTTAAGAACGAGCCGTTTTGGGGCTCCGGAGCAACTGGCTGTTTATGGATTCGTTGGGGTAACGTTACGGGACGGAGGAGTAAGGTGCCCCAAGAGGGCGCCGAGGATAGGGAATAGATTGGTTTCGTAAAGTAAGGTTAGAAGCGTCATCAGGACGCTGGCAAAGTAAGGTACGGTTAGCATATAAAGGGAGCATATATGCGGGAGAGATCTCTGATTAGGCGGCTATATGCGGGAGAGATCTCTCGGGAATAAGGAGTGAGGTTACCTGGACAGGTAAGATACGGTTAGCACACGGAAAGGTGTGAGGCGGGTGAACCTCTCAGGAGTTAGGCTAGAAAGCTAGGAGTTCGGCCAGAAGTTAGGCTAGAACACGGAGCACACGGAGAGTTAGCACACGGAGAGTGAGATTAGGCGGCCATAGCTCGAGCAGGCGGGTGATCCCCTCGGGACTAAGGCAACGTCGATAAACCAAATTCTCAGGAGTTAGGTTAGAATCTGTGAAGGCAGGGTGAGCCTCTCAGAAATACCCCAGCATTTTATGTTTAAAAGGCATGGCTATGCCGCTGTGAGACCAAGAGAAGGCCGGCGAGCCTCTCGGCTCTCGATGGCCTGAGGAAGCAGGCAAACTAATTGCAGGATACTGCAGGACAAGGCGATTGGGGGATTTTGTGAGCGAGCTAGCGAGCGACCAATGCCGCTCGTTGAAGATCAAGACCCCGTGGAAGGGTTAGGTAGATCGATCCCCTACCCTCCAAGCCCTAAGCTCTGTCCCGGGGCTTCAGGCAACACCCCCCCTGTGCAGCGAGCCCCCCCTCCAACCCCCCCCCTGCCTCACCCTTCTCACCCCAACTCACCCCGTCCCAAAACCCCTTTCCTCCCCTTGTCCCAAAATCCCTCTTTTTACTTTGAATGAAGTGAGACATATAAATGAATGTGGATTGTTGCACAAGATGCTCTGAATGTACGTGGTTAGTGTCAAGTTGGTCGGATATAAGGAAACGCATGAAATGCGAGCCGGTTTGTCAGTCACGTGGTATGATTCAAATACGTTGCATCGGGAGACATGGGAGTTTTGTCTGGGAGTTTCAGTTGGGAGGTGCATGGTTGGAGTCGATCCGGTGTTCGCGCGACGTCTGGGAGACTCACACACTGGTATATGAATGAATGAATGAGTAGATGTATTTGGGGATGTCTGTCGTAGAAGTGTGCATTCATGTTCATTGTGTGTGTCATTGGGTAAGGATGTGCCCCGCACGGTGGAAGGACCGTGAATGGTTGATGCATTTATCGATTATATTGTGTATTGTATGTGTGGAGTATATCCCTGAGGCAGCTCACCTTTAGGATGATGTTATGTCACGTTTGATGATGATGATGATGATGTCTTTCAGTGCATTTTGGGTCAGAGGTCAAGGGTCAGATTCCTGTTTTTTGTGATGATTACGAGCTAGGGATGAGTTAATGACCAGATTCTGTGTTATGGAATGACGTAAAGAAAAAACTCAGATGGTGGCAGCGTCAGGTTTGACAGCTGACTGTTTTGACAGCTGTCAAACTCATTTGAAAAGACGCACGTCCCGACGCGAGGTGAACCCCGCCGTGAACGCGAATCGAGCGGCGTGCAGTCTGGTTGCCGCGGCAACGGCCCTCGCAGGAAACCGCGAGGCGGGAGTGTTGGGATTTGTGTGGAAGCACGAGGGTGCGCGCCGGGACGGGGGGCGGCGTGGCGTCGTCGCGTTGAGTTGGTTGTGCCAGGTCGATCGGCGATCTCTGAATTTAAATCGGATTTTTGTCGTGTGTATTGTGTATTCGTCATTGACGTGTGTATGTCGATTTTAGCGTCTATCCGAGGATCCTGGCGATGTTCGTTTAATTAAAGTGTGGTACGAACCTGTGGTTTCTGCCGTGCGGCTCCGTGGAAGTTTGGGTATAGTTATTGCGCACTCGGGCGGGAGCCGAGCGAGCCGTGAGTCACGTGTGCGCTGTATGGGGGGCCCTAGGTTTGGGGCGGTGGGAGTCAATGAGTCATTGTTGAGAGGGATTAAAGTTCTGTTGGTGTGGAATGCTGTCAGAGGTGCGAAATACACACCTTTGATCTGGAGGGGAGGTATTTTGGTAACTTACTTCCGTGATTTCCGTTTCATTGGATGGGAATTGGGAAATGCGAGCCCTGCCGGAATTTGGAATTCGTTGAATTAAAATTCAGAACATGGGATTTGCTCAGAGTGCCAGTGATAACTTGCCTACTCTCAGAGGGGATGTGTCCCGCACAGGGGGAGAATACTGCTATGAGGTTGCTCAGAGGATGTGTGCTGAGATGCATTGTGGGTCATTGTGACTTTGCTGAATGTCGGACGCCGGATGTCGGACGTTCGGGTCAGACGTTCTTGTGTTTAATGCGAGGTGTGCTGTGGTCAGGTGTGTAACGAAGCCTGGGAGCGGAATGAGTGTACCTGGGAGGATATTGTTCCAGGCACGGAGATGGTAGAGCACGCCTCCCAGAGAGGCTGTGGGATTTTGGCAGGAGTTCTTGCAGAGGCAAGATGCACCTTTCTTCGTTTGAAATTTGACCTTTTTGAAGTTCATTTGACCTTTGTTTGAGATACGCATGGGAATGATTTGGAATGGGAATGAGGTCAGAGTGAATTCGCTAGCCTTGAAAGGGCGACAGGTTGAGTCAATCTATTGGGTGTTAGTTCAACGAATTGATATGGAAGTTAAATCGGAAAAGGGAGCAATATATTGTTGATTAAAGCTGAAATCGTGTACGTAATTAGTGAACGGAAGGATATCAATTTCTGAAATTTGCTGTTATAGTTGTGGTTGACGTCTTATTAGGCGATTCGGGGGACTCAGGAAATAAACAGACTTCCGGTATCGACCGGAAGCGTCCGGTACAGTATGCCGGGAACTTAATTTAATCGTGCTGAGTGAGTACAGTGATGAGTTTGATCGAGCTCTGGGGATAGTCATGTTAAATGGAGGACATTTGGGAGGATGGAAGGAGATGCAAGTAGCATGGTCCAGGTCATGGTATCAAAAGGGTTGGTACCTTCTTGAAGAGGGTGTGTGCCCAGGTGTATTGTGGGTTATCATAACTTGCCGATTATGGGAGGCTGTAAGTGGAATTATGGGAGGCTTATGGGGGCGCGCACCAAGTAAAGATCGGCTGCATGGTGGAGCATGGCACCCCGTGTGGTTGGAGGCTGCAGTTGCGTGGAATGCAGTGAACCTGTCCGATTTTTGGCTTTGTGAGGCTCCAGATATAGGTTGGCATATAGATACTGTGAAACTGTATATAGATACTGTGAATTAGACTGTGCCTGTCTGGAGAGGTGATGTCCTTTGCTGGGGCTTGTGATACGCCTCTGTTATCTGTCTGTCTGTCTGTCTGTGAGTTACAGTGTGTCTGGAGAGGAGGTCAGTCAGGTAGGATGGGGCCAAGTTATGGAGGGCTTTGTAGGTCAAGAGGAGGATTTTGTACTGGACTCTCCGGGAATGGGTGAGTAGACGGGCAGCAGAGTTCTGACCGTATTGGATTATTGAGGTTTGGTGATTATTGATGATTATTGAGGGTGAACAAGAGAGGCTGTTGCAGTAGTCCAGACGGGTGATGTTTTTCAGGTGAAAGAAGGCTGTTTCGTGTATTCCGTGTATTGTATTGTGATTGTGTGATTATTATCGTGATTATTGTTTAGTGTATTGTGATCTGTTTAGTGTATTTGTCCAAGATTAGGGTGGCCGTGATGCCAAGATTCCGGATGTAAGGGGAGGTGGATACTAGGATACCGTCGATGTTGAGGGCAAAGTTATGGGTGGATGTGGTGAGCGTTTTGGGCCAATGAGGATTATTTCAGATTTATCATAGTTAAGTTTGAGGAAGTTGGTTTGAAGCCAGGATTTTATTTCAGTTATGCAGTTTGTCAGAATAGAGTGTATTTGGCAGTGGAGATGGATTTGGTGGAGATGAAAAGCTGGATGTCATCGGTGAAGCAGTGGAATTGGAGACCATGGTGCATTGGCCATGGTGCACAACGGATTAAGTGACCGAGGGGGGATAGGTACAGGATGAAGAGGAGGGGGCCAAGAACTGAACCTTGGGGGACACCTTGAGGGGGAGCGAATTGTGGTGATTAAGCTGGTGTAGATGCTGTCAATTTTGCTTTGGAAGAATGAAAGGAAGGAGATGCAGTTTTCTACTGTGAATGACTGGGTGGTGGTATTCAGGGGGTTGAGGAGTTTGTTCGTAGTTGTATTTGAGGTTGTTTGTTCACGTTGTAGAGTTTGTTTATTTATTTGTTTGTTTATTTAGTTTGTTTATTGTAGAGAAGAGTGCTTTTGGGTTTTCCGGAGCCAGAGTGGATAATTTGAGAGTAGCAGGCGGAGCGGAAGGGGGCATCTTTGTAGTGCTGTAGGTGGTCCTTGTAGGCTTGGGAGTGAATTGTGAGACCTGTTTTATTGCGAAGTCTTTCAAGTTGGCAAGCACGAGTTTTCATCAGGCGGAGTTCAGGGGTAAACCAGGGGGCAGAATGGGTGAAAGAAACTGATTTGGGTTTTTTATAGGCGCAAGCTGGTCAAGGATGGGGTGATTGATCGTGTCAAAGGCGGCGCTGAGGTCGAGGAGGATGAGAATGTTGAGGTTGCCGGCGTCAGAGGAGAGAGAAGGTCGTTGGTGATTTTGAGGAGAGCAGTTTCAGTACTGTGGTTGGAGCGGAATCCGGATTGGAATGTTTCATACAGGTTATTGGCAGAGAGGTGATGTTTGAGTTGTGGCCACAGCGCGTTCCAAAACTTTTGACAGAAAGGGTAGGTTGGAGATGGGTCTGAAGTTATTTAGGGTGTCAGGATTGAGTCCAGGGTTTTTTCCAGAATGGGGGTGAAGTTTCACGAGTTTTTTTGGGGGGAAATCGGTATGTGAAGCTGGATTAAGTTTGAGTGGTTATTACATAAGCTCTGGGTCCATGTGGTTAATGTGATGTGACTTAAAAAATGAATTGGACTCGCTGTAAACAGTGTAGATGAAAAAAAAAAGAGATAGACAGGGACACAATTAGCTGCTTGGTGAGCCATGGAGATGGATTGGATGTTTTGTTGTTGGTTGTCTGGGAGTTCGGTTGTTGCATTGCCAAAGGTTTCTGTGTGGTGGACACACCTGTTGTCTTGTTGTCTGTTGTCTTGTGTGACGTGGGTGGAGATGTATGTGGCTGTGTGTGGCTGCCTGGAGTCGGGAAGGCTGCTTCAGTGGTTGATATTGGTTGTGGGTTGTTCGGGGTACTTTGATACAGGTTGTGTGTATCCTAGAGGTTTCTGAGGTTTATGGACAAATCTTAGAGGTATCTTAGAGGGTTGTGGAGTGAGTATGGTGGACAACGTGAAGTAGCAGGTGTGAAGGAAGTGGTTGGGAAAGATGGACCCCCTTCACAAATACCCGGTAGGGTAGCTTAAAGGTAGGTAGAGGGAACAGGTAAATTGTGGTGGATATTGGCACCTGTGGTGTGTGTGGTAGCATGATGTTTGGATGGGTGCATTAGTGACGTGTGTCCACACCAACAGGGGAAAGAGTAAAATAGGACACCTGCACTCAAACAGTGAGAATTTTTGAGTGAGTCACAGTGGGTGAGAGAAAAAAATTGACCAGACGGTAAGGCATATAAGAACTATGTATTATTTTTATTTTTTATTTTTCTATTTTTATTATTCTATTTTTATTTTCAATATTTATTTCCACTATTTTTATAAATAGACCAGGTTATTTTTATTATTTGTTTATTTACGAAAATAAATAAATAATAGGGGGAGGTTAATGGTGGTGTGTTGGCGGAAAAAGTCGTTGTCGTTGAAAGTCGAGTTGAAACAATTTATATTGGGATATTGGGATTTATATTGGGATATTGGGATTTATATTGGGATATTGGGATTTATATTGGGATATTGGGATTCATATTGGGATTTATATTGTAGATATTGGACAGCCATTGGGCCAGAGGCTGAAACAACCTTGTAGGGAATTCTTGTGGGGAATTTGGAAAATGCGAGGTGTCCTCACATCCGCAAGTTCGGTGATAAAAAAAATTTGAAGAATTTGGAGAGATAAATAGATAAATAGATAAAGAGATAAAGAATTTGGAGTCCACCAAAGGGCGGACACTGACGTTGCTCGGGGCAACGCAAGGGCGGACAGGAAGGGCCGCCAACCAGAGGATAGGACGCACAGATTGTCAACATATACCGCCAAAATTAGGGCAGGAATAGGGAGTTGGTTGAGAATGCCGGCGATAACTCACCGATGTGTGTCCCTGTGTCTGTCTGGTCGTCTAGCAGGCCATTGAGTTATATTTCTGAAACATGGATTTCAAAGAGGCAGGTGTGTGCCCTGAGAAAATTGTGGGTTGTGGAGTGGGCACTTTTGATGGGCACTGGGGGGCTGCTGTTGTGTGGACTGGGGAACGAGGGTGGCGTAGGTGACGTGAGGGGAATGCCACGCACTGCGACCGTCTCCCCCAAGACCGAGGTTGTCGGGGACATGAGTGGGATGTCGATTACAGGGATGTGGGATGTCGATCACAACCTGACGATGTTGTTCGTGGTGGAGGTCTTGTGTTAAAGTTGGGACGCGTTGCTAGGGATCTGGGTGGCTGACACCCCATGTGGTTGAAGGTTACAGTTTCACAGAAGGAGGTTGGAATCCAGTATTATGTTAGGAGCACGCAAGGCTGAGCAGAATGGAATGCCATTGGGACGTGTTCTCAAATAATTTTATCAAAATGATGGCTCCTGAGTAAGGGGAGGGAGCAGGGAAATATATTCACTGTAACAGGGGCCTGCACTCGAAAGAGTGTGACAACGAATGGAAAGTTGCGGCTTTTATTTAACAAAATGGTGCTAGGTTGCTACAACACAGGTTGGGGCTGGTGCAGATTGAAACTTTTTTGAAATTCCCGCCGAACAAAAAACGACTCCTGCGAACAATTGACGACGCTTCCGAACCCCCGCGCATGTTTGGCGAACTTTTGGAGCCTAAAATACGAATGTTGGACTTTGCCATTTTTTCGACATTCGCATCCTTCGCGAACCGTTCGCGTGTCCCGTGAAAACCCACCTTTAGGGTACGACTGTGCTGATGATGCAAGCCCTCTGCTGGTCAGGGTAGGTATTTGTAATTTGTTCATGGTGGCGACAGCTCACATACTCTTCACGAAGGACACCTTGGAAACTTTAACGTCCACCAACGAATACTGGCAGTTGGGACACCAGTTTAATATACTCGGTGATGCTACTCTTTAGGTAGTAGGTTGTAGACAGCAACCGCCCAGGGTGGTACTACCATCCTGACTTCGGAGCGTTAAAGTGGTGCCTGGAACCATCTTGCACTCTCCGTGTCAGGATTGCTGGTTTTACTTACTGTCTCACTCAAACTACAACTACCGGGCTGGCTTCAATCTCTCTTCCTCACAAACAAACACCTTACACTTTTCATCAAACACTTTTTTTCTCTTTTATTTAAGGCCTGGCCTCTGAGGGCAATATAGTCCGTGCCTGGAGCCTCCAACATAAAAAAAACCATATATATATATATATATATATATATATATATATATATATACATATATATATATTATTATATATATTATTTTATATATATTATTATATATATATTATTATATATATTATTATATATTTTTATTTATATATATATATATATATATATTTTGTATACAAGATCGAGGCTCGTGAAAGAGCGAACATTAATCACACAGAAAGACAAACAGACATAAAACAAATAACATCGGGAGCGGTAGACAAGATGGGGAGAGAGGGGGAAGGACACAAACACAACATTTGAGAGCAGGGACCGAGAGACATGGAGACATCGAGAGATCTGTGGGAGGGAGAGGGCTTTGGGGGGGGAGGCATGGGAAGGGGGGGGGGGTATTATATATATTATATAATATATTATATTATATATATATATTATATATTATATAGGAATATATAAAGGAGGAATATATTATATAGGAGGAATATATAATATATTATATTATATATAATATATTATATAATATAATTATATAATATAATATAATTATATTATATATAATTATTATTATATATATTATTATATATATATATATATATTATTAATATTATATATATTATTGTATATATTATATATATATATATATATATATATATATATATATATATATATATGTATATATATATATATATATATATATATATATATATATATATATATATATGTATATATATATATATATATATATATATATATATATATGTATATATATATGTATATATATATATATATATATATATATATATATACATATATATATATATATATATATATATATATATATATATATATATATATATATATATATATATATATACATATATAAGCAAAGATTTGCGGTTGGGAGTATATCCAAATGACTCCATGGTAAGATCTCCAACCTTTAATTGAACAAACAATGACTCAACGTTTCGATTAACAACATGTGAAGCCACACGCCTCCGTTAATCTTCCTCAAGAGTGATAAAATCATCTCAACATCCCCTTACATGCACAGTGGGCGGGGTATATGCAAAGTGGGGTGGGCAATGCTGGACAGCCAATGAAACCGTATCACACCGCTCTCGTGAACGGAGACGTTACTGACCAAATTCAAAAATCAACCGCATATTAACAGCTCAAAATAATCCTGTAAGCAATGCAGTGTTGAGAAAATCCGGAACAATCATTACATTTAATCAAAAGTTAAACTTGCAAACAATTAAATTGTAAATTAAATTAAAACTGTAAATATATTAAAGCCAAAAAATTTTTTTAAGACAAAATAAAATTGTCACATTATCAAGATCATCACATGTGGCCCTATGCGGTAAAGGTGAATGCGGGAAGGAGGTTGGTTTTAGGGGGGATAAAATGGGGGGGGGGAACCAGAGGGGGTTGGAAGTGGAAGGGGGGGTGTGGGAGAGGGGTGGTTTGGAGGGATTGGAGGTGGGAGGGGGCAATTTGTCCGAAAAAAACCTTGTGTGATATATTATGTGGACTCGTTGTTCAAAGTACGGAATGCCTGCTTCGTTTACACAAGAGTGGGTCAAAAGCTACCGGTAAGTCAACGACCTCTTGTGTGATCGAGGTAACAGTTTCTTCTGTGTGCCAAGCCTCCAAAACACGACTTCTGTTTCTGTTGGGTGTGGAGCCCAAAATAACAACCCTGTCCCATAAAGGTGTGTGGCCTTCCTTAAGGCCGTGTTTGGCAATAGCAGATCTGCTAGGATAATTACATTCAAATGCTTACAAAATT
The DNA here is from genome assembly GCF_964187855.1 of Myxine glutinosa. NCBI lineage: Eukaryota > Metazoa > Chordata > Myxini > Myxiniformes > Myxinidae > Myxine > Myxine glutinosa. The sequence continues at coordinate 78,057,619 of NC_136265.1, read as the reverse complement.
TACAAAAAATTACAAAAAATTTTGGCTTTAATATATTTACAGTTTTAATTTAATTTACAATTTAATTGTTTGCACGTTTAACTTTTGATTAAATGTAATGATTGTTCCGGATTTTCTCAACACTTGCGTTATAATCCAGCATTGCTTACACGATTATTTTGAGCTGTTAAT
>NC_136265.1:77299157-77385252 GCF_964187855.1 Myxine glutinosa | reverse complement strand
CTAACACAAGTGGGAAAAGTGGTTTTTCAACACTAACACAAGTGCGAAAAGTGGTTTTTCAACACTAACACAAGTGCGAAAAGTGTTTTCTCCACACTAATACAAGTGCAAAAGTGGTTTCCTGCACCAACACAAGTGCGAAAAGTGGTTTTTCAACACTAACACAAGTGCGAAAAGTGGTTTTTCAACACTATCACAAGTACAAAAAGTGTTTTTTCCACACTAATACAAGTGCAAAAGTGGTTTCCTGCACCAACACAAGTGCAAAAAGTGGTTTTTCAACACTAACACAAGTGCGAAAAGTGGTTTTTCAACACTATCACAAGTGCAAAAAGTGTTTTTTCCACACTAATACAAGTGCAAAAGTGGTTTCCTGCACCAACACAAGTGCGAAAAGTGGTTTTTCAACACTAACACAAGTGCAAAAAGTGTTTTTTCCACACTAATACAAGTGCAAAAGTGGTTTCCTGCACCAACACAAGTGTGAAAAGTGGTTTTTCAACACTAACACAAGTGCGAAAAGTGGTTTTTCAACACTATCACTAGTGCAAAAAGTGTTTTTTCCACACTAATACAAGTGCAAAAGTGGTTTCCTGCACCAACACAAGTGCGAAAAGTGGTTTTTCAACACTAACATAAGGCCGAAAAGTGGTTTTTTCAACACTATCACAAGTGCAAAAAGTGTTTTTCCACACTAATACAAGTGCAAAAGTGGTTTCCTGCACCAACACAAGTGCGAAAAGTGGTTTTTCAACACTAACACAAGTGCGAAAAGTGGTTTTTCAACACTATCACAAGTGCAAAAAGTGTTTTTTCCACACTAATACAAGTGCAAAAGTGGTTTCCTGCACCAACACAAGTGCGAAAAGTGGTTTTTCAACACTGACACAAGTGCGAAAAGTGGTTTTTCAACACTAACACAAGTGCGAAAAGTGGTTTTTCAACACTAACACAAGTGCGAAAAGTGGTTTTTCAACACGAACACAAGTGCGAAAAGTGGTTTTTCCACACTAATACAAGTGCAAAAGTGGTTTCCTGCACCAACACTAGTGCGAAAAGTGGTTTTTCAACAATAACACAAGTGCGAAAAGTGGTTTTTCAACACTATCACAAGTGCAAAAAGTGTTTTTTCCACACTAATACAAGTGCAAAAGTGGTTTCCTGCACCAACACAAGTGCGAAAAGTGGTTTTCCAACACTAACACAAGTGGGAAAAGTGGTTTTTCAACACTAACACAAGTGGGAAAAGTGGTTTTTCAACACTAACACAAGTGCGAAAAGTGGTTTTTCAACACTAACACAAGTGCGAAAAGTGGTTTTTCAACAATATAGCAAGTGCAAAAAGTGTTTTTTCCACACTAATACAAGTGCAAAAGTGGTTTCCTGCACCAACACAAGTGCGAAAAGTGGTTTTTCAACACTAACACAAGTGCGAAAAGTGGTTTTTCAACACTAACAGAAGCGCAAAAAGTGGTTTTTCAACACTATCACAAGTACAAAAAGTGTTTTTTCCACACTAATACAAGTGCAAAAGTGGTTTCCTGCACCAACACAAGTGTGAAAAGTGGTTTTTCAACACTAACACAAGTGCGAAAAGTGGTTTTTCAACACTAACACAAGTGCGAAAAGTGGTTTTTCCACACTAATACAAGTACAAAAGTGGTTTCCTGCACCAACACAAGTGTGGAAAGTGGTTTTTCAACACTAACACAAGTGCGAAAAGTGGTTTTTCAACACTATCACAAGTGCAAAAAGTGTTTTTTCCACACTAATACAAGTGCAAAAGTGGTTTCCTGCACCAACACAAGTGCGAAAAGTGGTTTTTCAACACTAACACAAGTGCGAAAAGTGGTTTTTCAACACTAACACAAGTGCAAAAAGTGGTTTTTCCACACTAATACAAGTGCAAAAGTGGTTTCCTGCACCAACACAAGTGTGGAAAGTGATTTTTCAACACTAACACAACTGCAAAAAGTGGTTTTTCAACACTATCACAAGTGCAAAAAGTGTTTTTTCCACACTAATACAAGTGCAAAAGTGGTTTCCTGCACCAACACAAGTGCGAAAAGTGGTTTTTCAACACTAACACAAGTGGGAAAAGTGGTTTTTCAACACTAACACAAGTGCGAAAAGTGGTTTTTCAACGCTAACACAAGTGCGAAAAGTGTTTTTTCCACACTAATACAAGTACAAAAGTGGTTTCCTGCACCAACACAAGTGTGAAAAGTGGTTTTTCAACACTAACACAAGTGCGAAAAGTGGTTTTTCAACACTATCGCAAGTGCAAAAAGTGTTTTTTCCACACTAATACAAGTGCAAAAGTGGTTTCCTGCACCAACACAAGTGCGAAAAGTGGTTTTTCAACACTAACACAAGTGCGAAAAGTGGTTTTTCAACACTATCACAAGTGCAAAAAGTGTTTTTTCCACACTAATACAAGTGCAAAAGTGGTTTCCTGCACCAACACAAGTGCGAAAAGTGGTTTTCCAACACTAACACAAGTGGGAAAAGTGGTTTTTCAACACTAACACAAGTGGGAAAAGTGGTTTTTCAACACTAACACAAGTGCGAAAAGTGGTTTTTCAACACTAACACAAGTGCGAAAAGTGGTTTTTCAACAATATAGCAAGTGCAAAAAGTGTTTTTTCCACACTAATACAAGTGCAAAAGTGGTTTCCTGCACCAACACAAGTGCGAAAAGTGGTTTTTCAACACTAACACAAGTGCGAAAAGTGGTTTTTCAACACTAACAGAAGCGCAAAAAGTGGTTTTTCAACACTATCACAAGTACAAAAAGTGTTTTTTCCACACTAATACAAGTGCAAAAGTGGTTTCCTGCACCAACACAAGTGTGAAAAGTGGTTTTTCAACACTAACACAAGTGCGAAAAGTGGTTTTTCAACACTAACACAAGTGCGAAAAGTGGTTTTTCCACACTAATACAAGTACAAAAGTGGTTTCCTGCACCAACACAAGTGTGGAAAGTGGTTTTTCAACACTAACACAAGTGCGAAAAGTGGTTTTTCAACACTATCACAAGTGCAAAAAGTGTTTTTTCCACACTAATACAAGTGCAAAAGTGGTTTCCTGCACCAACACAAGTGCGAAAAGTGGTTTTTCAACACTAACACAAGTGCGAAAAGTGGTTTTTCAACACTAACACAAGTGCAAAAAGTGGTTTTTCCACACTAATACAAGTGCAAAAGTGGTTTCCTGCACCAACACAAGTGTGGAAAGTGATTTTTCAACACTAACACAACTGCAAAAAGTGGTTTTTCAACACTATCACAAGTGCAAAAAGTGTTTTTTCCACACTAATACAAGTGCAAAAGTGGTTTCCTGCACCAACACAAGTGCGAAAAGTGGTTTTTCAACACTAACACAAGTGGGAAAAGTGGTTTTTCAACACTAACACAAGTGCGAAAAGTGGTTTTTCAACGCTAACACAAGTGCGAAAAGTGTTTTTTCCACACTAATACAAGTACAAAAGTGGTTTCCTGCACCAACACAAGTGTGAAAAGTGGTTTTTCAACACTAACACAAGTGCGAAAAGTGGTTTTTCAACACTATCGCAAGTGCAAAAAGTGTTTTTTCCACACTAATACAAGTGCAAAAGTGGTTTCCTGCACCAACACAAGTGCGAAAAGTGGTTTTTCAACACTAACACAAGTGCGAAAAGTGGTTTTTCAACACTATCACAAGTGCAAAAAGTGTTTTTTCCACACTAATACAAGTGCAAAAGTGGTTTCCTGCACCAACACAAGTGCGAAAAGTGGTTTTTCAACACTAACACAAGTGCGAAAAGTGGTTTTTCAACACTAACACAAGTGCGAAAAGTGGTTTTTCAACACTAACACAAGTGCGAAAAGTTGTTTTTCCACACTAATACAAATGCAAAAGTGGTTTCCTGCACCAACACAAGTGCGAAAAGTGGTTTTTCAACACTAACACAAGTGCAAAAAGTGGTTTTTCAACACTATCACAAGTGCAAAAAGTGTTTTTTCCACACTAATACAAGTGCAAAAGTGGTTTCCTGCACCAACACAAGTGCGAAAGGTGGTTTTTCAACACTAACACAAGTGGGAAAAGTGGTTTTTCAACACTAACACAAGTGCGAAAAGTGGTTTTTCAACACTAACACAAGTGCGAAAAGTGGTTTTTCAACACTATCACAAGTGCAAAAAGTGTTTTTTCCACACTAATACAAGTGCAAAAGTGGTTTCCTGCACCAACACAAGTGCAAAAAGTGGTTTTTCAACACTAACACAAGTGCGAAAAGTGGTTTTTCAACACTATCACAAGTGCAAAAAGTGTTTTTTCCACACTAATACAAGTGCAAAAGTGGTTTCCTGCAACAACACAAGTGCGAAAAGTGGTTTTTCAACACTAACACAAGTGCGAAAAGTGGTTTTTCAACACTAACACAAGTGCGAAAAGTGGTGTTTCAACACTAACACAAGTGCGAAAAGTGTTTTTTCCACACTAATACAAGTGCAAAAGTGGTTTCCTGCACCAACACAAGTGCGAAAAGTGGTTTTTCAACACTAACACAAGTGCGAAAAGTGGTTTTTCAACACTATCACTCGTGCAAAAAGTGTTTTTACCACACTAATACAAGTGCAAAAGTGGTTTCCTGCACCAACACAAGTGCGAAAAGTGGTTTTTCAACACGAACATAAGGCCAAAAAGTGTTTTTTCCACACTAATACAAGTGCAAAAGTGGTTTCCTGCACCAACACAAGTGCAAAAAGTGGTTTTTCAACACTAACACAAGTGCGAAAAGTGGTTTTTCAACACTATCACAAGTGCAAAAAGTGTTTTTTCCACACTAATACAAGTGCAAAAGTGGTTTCCTGCAACAACACACTTGCGAAAAGTGGTTTTTCAACACTAACACAAGTGCGAAAAGTGGTATTTCAACACTAACACAAGTGTGAAAAGTGGTTTTTCAACACTAACACAAGTGCGAAAAGTGTTTTTTCCACACTAATACAAGTGCAAAAGTGGTTTCCTGCACCAACACAAGTGCGAAAAGTGGTTTTTCAACACTAACACAAGTGCGAAAAGTGGTTTTTCAACACTATCACTAGTGCAAAAAGTGTTTTTTCCACACTAATACAAGTGCAAAAGTGGTTTCCTGCACCAACACAAGTGTGAAAAGTGGTTTTTCAACACTAACATAAGGCCGAAAAGTGGTTTTTCAACACTATCACAAGTGCAAAAAGTGTTTTTTCCACACTAATACAAGTGCAAAAGTGGTTTCCTGCACCAACACATGTGCGAAAAGTGGTTTTTCAACACTAACACAAGTGCGAAAAGTGGTTTTTCAACACTAACACAAGTGCGAAAAGTGGTTTTGCCACACTAATATACATGCAAAAGTGGTTTCCTGCACCAACACAAGTGCGAAAAGTGGTTTTTCAACACGAACACAAGTGCGAAAAGTGGTTTTTCAACACTATCACAAGTGCAAAAAGTGTTTTTTCCACACTAATACAAGTGCGAAAGTGGTTTCCTGCACCAACACAAGTGCGAAAAGTGGTTTTTCAACACTAACACAAGTGGGAAAAGTGGTTTTTCAACACTAACACAAGTGCGAAAAGTGGTTTTTCAACACTAACACAAGTGCGAAAAGTGTTTTCTCCACACTAATACAAGTGCAAAAGTGGTTTCCTGCACCAACACAAGTGCGAAAAGTGGTTTTTCAACACTAACACAAGTGCGAAAAGTGGTTTTTCAACACTATCACAAGTGCAAAAAGTGTTTTTTCCACACTAATACAAGTGCAAAAGTGGTTTCCTGCACCAACACAAGTGCAAAAAGTGGTTTTTCAACACTAACACAAGTGCGAAAAGTGGTTTTTCAACACTATCACAAGTGCAAAAAGTGTTTTTTCCACACTAATACAAGTGCAAAAGTGGTTTCCTGCAACAACACAAGTGCGAAAAGTGGTTTTTCAACACTAACACAAGTGCGAAAAGTGGTTTTTCAACACTAACACAAGTGTGAAAAGTTGTTTTTCAACACTAACACAAGTGCGAAAAGTGTTTTTTCCACACTAATACAAGTGCAAAAGTGGTTTCCTGCACCAACACAAGTGCGAAAAGTGGTTTTTCAACACTAACACAAGTGCGAAAAGTGGTTTTTCAACACTATCACTAGTGCAAAAAGTGTTTTTTCCACACTAATACAAGTGCAAAAGTGGTTTCCTGCACCAACACAAGTGCGAAAAGTGGTTTTTCAACACGAACATAAGGCCAAAAAGTGTTTTTTCCACACTAATACAAGTGCAAAAGTGGTTTCCTGCACCAACACAAGTGCAAAAAGTGGTTTTTCAACACTAACACAAGTGCGAAAAGTGGTTTTTCAACACTATCACAAGTGCAAAAATTGTTTTTTCCACACTAATACAAGTGCAAAAGTGGTTTCCTGCACCAACACAAGTGTGAAAAGTGGTTTTTCAACACTAACACAAGTGCGAAAAGTGGTTTTTCAACACTAACACAAGTGCGAAAAGTGGTTTTTCCACACTAATACAAGTACAAAAGTGGTTTCCTGCACCAACACAAGTGTGGAAAGTGGTTTTTCAACACTAACACAAGTGCGAAAAGTGGTTTTTCAACACTATCACAAGTGCAAAAAGTGTTTTTTCCACACTAATACAAGTGCAAAAGTGGTTTCCTGCACCAACACAAGTGCGAAAAGTGGTTTTTCAACACTAACACAAGTGCGAAAAGTGGTTTTTCAACACTAACACAAGTGCAAAAAGTGGTTTTTCCACACTAATACAAGTGCAAAAGTGGTTTCCTGCACCAACACAAGTGTGGAAAGTGATTTTTCAACACTAACACAAGTGCAAAAAGTGGTTTTTCAACACTATCACAAGTGCAAAAAGTGTTTTTTCCACACTAATACAAGTGCAAAAGTGGTTTCCTGCACCAACACAAGTGCGAAAAGTGGTTTTTCAACACTAACACAAGTGGGAAAAGTGGTTTTTCAACACTAACACAAGTGCGAAAAGTGGTTTTTCAATGCTAACACAAGTGCGAAAAGTGTTTTTTCCACACTAATACAAGTACAAAAGTGGTTTCCTGCACCAACACAAGTGCGAAAAGTGGTTTTTCAACACTAACACAAGTGCGAAAAGTGGTTTTTCAACACTATCGCAAGTGCAAAAAGTGTTTTTTCCACACTAATACAAGTGCAAAAGTGGTTTCCTGCACCAACACAAGTGTGAAAAGTGGTTTTTCAACACTAACACAAGTGCGAAAAGTGGTTTTTCAACACTATCACAAGTGCAAAAAGTGTTTTTTCCACACTAATACAAGTGCAAAAGTGGTTTCCTGCACCAACACAAGTGCGAAAAGTGGTTTTTCAACACTAACACAAGTGCGAAAAGTGGTTTTTCAACACTAACACAAGTGCGAAAAGTGGTTTTTCAACACTAACACAAGTGCGAAAAGTTGTTTTTCCACACTAATACAAATGCAAAAGTGGTTTCCTGCACCAACACAAGTGCGAAAAGTGGTTTTTCAACACTAACACAAGTGCGAAAAGTGGTTTTTCAACACTATCACAAGTGCAAAAAGTGTTTTTTCCACACTAATACAAGTGCAAAAGTGGTTTCCTGCACCAACACAAGTGCGAAAGGTGGTTTTTCAACACTAACACAAGTGCGAAAAGTGGTTTTTCAACACTAACACAAGTGCGAAAAGTGTTTTCTCCACACTAATACAAGTGCAAAAGTGGTTTCCTGCACCAACACAAGTGCGAAAAGTGGTTTTTCAACACTAACACAAGTGCGAAAAGTGGTTTTTCAACACTATCACAAGTGCAAAAAGTGTTTTTTCCACACTAATACAAGTGCAAAAGTGGTTTCCTGCACCAACACAAGTGCAAAAAGTGGTTTTTCAACACTAACACAAGTGCGAAAAGTGGTTTTTCAACACTAACACAAGTGCGAAAAGTGTTTTCTCCACACTAATACAAGTGCAAAAGTGGTTTCCTGCACCAACACAAGTGCGAAAAGTGGTTTTTCAACACTAACACAAGTGCGAAAAGTGGTTTTTCAACACTATCACAAGTGCAAAAAGTGTTTTTTCCACACTAATACAAGTGCAAAAGTGGTTTCCTGCACCAACACAAGTGCAAAAAGTGGTTTTTCAACACTAACACAAGTGCGAAAAGTGGTTTTTCAACACTATCACAAGTGCAAAAAGTGTTTTTTCCACACTAATACAAGTGCAAAAGTGGTTTCCTGCAACAACACAAGTGCGAAAAGTGGTTTTTCAACACTAACACAAGTGCGAAAAGTGGTTTTTCAACACTAACACAAGTGCGAAAAGTGGTTTTTCAACACTATCACTCGTGCAAAAAGTGTTTTTACCACACTAATACAAGTGCAAAAGTGGTTTCCTGCACCAACACAAGTGCGAAAAGTGGTTTTTCAACACGAACATAAGGCCAAAAAGTGTTTTTTCCACACTAATACAAGTGCAAAAGTGGTTTCCTGCACCAACACAAGTGCAAAAAGTGGTTTTTCAACACTAACACAAGTGCGAAAAGTGGTTTTTCAACACTATCACAAGTGCAAAAAGTGTTTTTTCCACACTAATACAAGTGCAAAAGTGGTTTCCTGCAACAACACACTTGCGAAAAGTGGTTTTTCAACACTAACACAAGTGCGAAAAGTGGTATTTCAACACTAACACAAGTGTGAAAAGTGGTTTTTCAACACTAACACAAGTGCGAAAAGTGTTTTTTCCACACTAATACAAGTGCAAAAGTGGTTTCCTGCACCAACACAAGTGCGAAAAGTGGTTTTTCAACACTAACACAAGTGCGAAAAGTGGTTTTTCAACACTATCACTAGTGCAAAAAGTGTTTTTTCCACACTAATACAAGTGCAAAAGTGGTTTCCTGCACCAACGCAAGTGTGAAAAGTGGTTTTTCAACACTAACATAAGGCCGAAAAGTGGTTTTTCAACACTATCACAAGTGCAAAAAGTGTTTTTTCCACACTAATACAAGTGCAAAAGTGGTTTCCTGCACCAACACAAGTGCGAAAAGTGGTTTTTCAACACTAACACAAGTGCGAAAAGTGGTTTTTCAACACTAACACAAGTGCGAAAAGTGGTTTTGCCACACTAATATACATGCAAAAGTGGTTTCCTGCACCAACACAAGTGCGAAAAGTGGTTTTTCAACACTAACACAAGTGCGAAAAGTGGTTTTTCAACACTATCACAAGTGCAAAAAGTGTTTTTTCCACACTAATACAAGTGCGAAAGTGGTTTCCTGCACCAACACAAGTGCGAAAAGTGGTTTTTCAACACTAACACAAGTGGGAAAAGTGGTTTTTCAACACTAACACAAGTGCGAAAAGTGGTTTTTCAACACTAACACAAGTGCGAAAAGTGTTTTCTCCACACTAATACAAGTGCAAAAGTGGTTTCCTGCACCAACACAAGTGCGAAAAGTGGTTTTTCAACACTAACACAAGTGCGAAAAGTGGTTTTTCAACACTATCACAAGTGCAAAAAGTGTTTTTTCCACACTAATACAAGTGCAAAAGTGGTTTCCTGCACCAACACAAGTGCAAAAAGTGGTCAACACTAACACAAGTGCGAAAAGTGGTTTTTCAACACTATCACAAGTGCAAAAAGTGTTTTTTCCACACTAATACAAGTGCAAAAGTGGTTTCCTGCAACAACACAAGTGCGAAAAGTGGTTTTTCAACACTAACACAAGTGCGAAAAGTGGTTTTTCAACACTAACACAAGTGTGAAAAGTTGTTTTTCAACACTAACACAAGTGCGAAAAGTGTTTTTTCCACACTAATACAAGTGCAAAAGTGGTTTCCTGCACCAACACAAGTGCGAAAAGTGGTTTTTCAACACTAACACAAGTGCGAAAAGTGGTTTTTCAACACTATCACTAGTGCAAAAAGTGTTTTTTCCACACTAATACAAGTGCAAAAGTGGTTTCCTGCACCAACACAAGTGCGAAAAGTGGTTTTTCAACACGAACATAAGGCCAAAAAGTGTTTTTTCCACACTAATACAAGTGCAAAAGTGGTTTCCTGCACCAACACAAGTGCAAAAAGTGGTTTTTCAACACTAACACAAGTGCGAAAAGTGGTTTTTCAACACTATCACAAGTGCAAAAATTGTTTTTTCCACACTAATACAAGTGCAAAAGTGGTTTCCTGCACCAACACAAGTGTGAAAAGTGGTTTTTCAACACTAACACAAGTGCGAAAAGTGGTTTTTCAACACTAACACAAGTGCGAAAAGTGGTTTTTCCACACTAATACAAGTACAAAAGTGGTTTCCTGCACCAACACAAGTGTGGAAAGTGGTTTTTCAACACTAACACAAGTGCGAAAAGTGGTTTTTCAACACTATCACAAGTGCAAAAAGTGTTTTTTCCACACTAATACAAGTGCAAAAGTGGTTTCCTGCACCAACACAAGTGCGAAAAGTGGTTTTTCAACACTAACACAAGTGCGAAAAGTGGTTTTTCAACACTAACACAAGTGCAAAAAGTGGTTTTTCCACACTAATACAAGTGCAAAAGTGGTTTCCTGCACCAACACAAGTGTGGAAAGTGATTTTTCAACACTAACACAAGTGCAAAAAGTGGTTTTTCAACACTAACACAAGTGCGAAAAGTGTTTTTTCCACACTAATACAAGTGCAAAAGTGGTTTCCTGCACCAACACAAGTGCGAAAAGTGGTTTTTCAACACTAACACAAGTGCGAAAAGTGGTTTTTCAACACTATCACTAGTGCAAAAAGTGTTTTTTCCACACTAATACAAGTGCAAAAGTGGTTTCCTGCACCAACACAAGTGCGAAAAGTGGTTTTTCAACACGAACATAAGGCCAAAAAGTGTTTTTTCCACACTAATACAAGTGCAAAAGTGGTTTCCTGCACCAACACAAGTGCAAAAAGTGGTTTTTCAACACTAACACAAGTGCGAAAAGTGGTTTTTCAACACTATCACAAGTGCAAAAATTGTTTTTTCCACACTAATACAAGTGCAAAAGTGGTTTCCTGCACCAACACAAGTGTGAAAAGTGGTTTTTCAACACTAACACAAGTGCGAAAAGTGGTTTTTCAACACTAACACAAGTGCGAAAAGTGGTTTTTCCACACTAATACAAGTACAAAAGTGGTTTCCTGCACCAACACAAGTGTGGAAAGTGGTTTTTCAACACTAACACAAGTGCGAAAAGTGGTTTTTCAACACTATCACAAGTGCAAAAAGTGTTTTTTCCACACTAATACAAGTGCAAAAGTGGTTTCCTGCACCAACACAAGTGCGAAAAGTGGTTTTTCAACACTAACACAAGTGCGAAAAGTGGTTTTTCAACACTAACACAAGTGCAAAAAGTGGTTTTTCCACACTAATACAAGTGCAAAAGTGGTTTCCTGCACCAACACAAGTGTGGAAAGTGATTTTTCAACACTAACACAAGTGCAAAAAGTGGTTTTTCAACACTATCACAAGTGCAAAAAGTGTTTTTTCCACACTAATACAAGTGCAAAAGTGGTTTCCTGCACCAACACAAGTGCGAAAAGTGGTTTTTCAACACTAACACAAGTGGGAAAAGTGGTTTTTCAACACTAACACAAGTGCGAAAAGTGGTTTTTCAATGCTAACACAAGTGCGAAAAGTGTTTTTTCCACACTAATACAAGTACAAAAGTGGTTTCCTGCACCAACACAAGTGCGAAAAGTGGTTTTTCAACACTAACACAAGTGCGAAAAGTGGTTTTTCAACACTATCGCAAGTGCAAAAAGTGTTTTTTCCACACTAATACAAGTGCAAAAGTGGTTTCCTGCACGAACACAAGTGTGAAAAGTGGTTTTTCAACACTAACACAAGTGCGAAAAGTGGTTTTTCAACACTATCACAAGTGCAAAAAGTGTTTTTTCCACACTAATACAAGTGCAAAAGTGGTTTCCTGCACCAACACAAGTGCGAAAAGTGGTTTTTCAACACTAACACAAGTGCGAAAAGTGGTTTTTCAACACTAACACAACTGCGAAAAGTGGTTTTTCAACACTAACACAAGTGCGAAAAGTTGTTTTTCCACACTAATACAAATGCAAAAGTGGTTTCCTGCACCAACACAAGTGCGAAAAGTGGTTTTTCAACACTAACACAAGTGCGAAAAGTGGTTTTTCAACACTATCACAAGTGCAAAAAGTGTTTTTTCCACACTAATACAAGTGCAAAAGTGGTTTCCTGCACCAACACAAGTGCGAAAGGTGGTTTTTCAACACTAACACAAGTGGGAAAAGTGGTTTTTCAACACTAACACAAGTGCGAAAAGTGGTTTTTCAACACTAACACAAGTGCGAAAAGTGTTTTCTCCACACTAATACAAGTGCAAAAGTGGTTTCCTTCACCAACACAAGTGCGAAAAGTGGTTTTTCAACACTAACACAAGTGCGAAAAGTGGTTTTTCAACACTATCACAAGTGCAAAAAGTGTTTTTTCCACACTAATACAAGTGCAAAAGTGGTTTCCTGCACCAACACAAGTGCAAAAAGTGGTTTTTCAACACTAACACAAGTGCGAAAAGTGGTTTTTCAACACTATCACAAGTGCAAAAAGTGTTTTTTCCACACTAATACAAGTGCAAAAGTGGTTTCCTGCAACAACACAAGTGCGAAAAGTGGTTTTTCAACACTAACACAAGTGCGAAAAGTGGTATTTCAACACTAACACAAGTGTGAAAAGTGGTTTTTCAACACTAACACAAGTGCGAAAAGTGTTTTTTCCACACTAATACAAGTGCAAAAGTGGTTTCCTGCACCAACACAAGTGCGAAAAGTGGTTTTTCAACACTAACACAAGTGCAAAAAGTGTTTTTTCCACACTAATACAAGTGCAAAAGTGGTTTCCTGCACCAACACAAGTGCAAAAGTGGTTTCCTGCACCAACACAAGTGCGAAAAGTGGTTTTTCAACACTAACACAAGTGCGAAAAGTGGTTTTTCAACACTATCACAAGTGCAAAAAGTGTTTTTTCCACACTAATACAAGTGCAAAAGTGGTTTCCTGCACCAACACAAGTGCAAAAAGTGGTTTTTCAACACTAACACAAGTGCGAAAAGTGGTTTTTCAACACTATCACAAGTGCAAAAAGTGTTTTTTCCACACTAATACAAGTGCAAAAGTGGTTTCCTGCAACAACACAAGTGCGAAAAGTGGTTTTTCAACACTAACACAAGTGCGAAAAGTGGTTTTTCAACACTAACACAAGTGCGAAAAGTTGTTTTTCAACACTAACACAAGTGCGAAAAGTGTTTTTTCCACACTAATACAAGTGCAAAAGTGGTTTCCTGCACCAACACAAGTGCAAAAAGTGGTTTTTCAACACTAACACAAGTGCGAAAAGTGGTTTTTCAACACTAACACAAGTGCAAAAAGTGGTTTTTCCACACTAATACAAGTGCAAAAGTGGTTTCCTGCACCAACACAAGTGTGGAAAGTGATTTTTCAACACTAACACAAGTGCAAAAAGTGGTTTTTCAACACTAACACAAGTGCGAAAAGTGTTTTTTCCACACTAATACAAGTGCAAAAGTGGTTTCCTGCACCAACACAAGTGCGAAAAGTGGTTTTTCAACACTAACACAAGTGCGAAAAGTGGTTTTTCAACACTATCACTAGTGCAAAAAGTGTTTTTTCCACACTAATACAAGTGCAAAAGTGGTTTCCTGCACCAACACAAGTGCGAAAAGTGGTTTTTCAACACGAACATAAGGCCAAAAAGTGTTTTTTCCACACTAATACAAGTGCAAAAGTGGTTTCCTGCACCAACACAAGTGCAAAAAGTGGTTTTTCAACACTAACACAAGTGCGAAAAGTGGTTTTTCAACACTATCACAAGTGCAAAAATTGTTTTTTCCACACTAATACAAGTGCAAAAGTGGTTTCCTGCACCAACACAAGTGTGAAAAGTGGTTTTTCAACACTAACACAAGTGCGAAAAGTGGTTTTTCAACACTAACACAAGTGCGAAAAGTGGTTTTTCCACACTAATACAAGTACAAAAGTGGTTTCCTGCACCAACACAAGTGTGGAAAGTGGTTTTTCAACACTAACACAAGTGCGAAAAGTGGTTTTTCAACACTATCACAAGTGCAAAAAGTGTTTTTTCCACACTAATACAAGTGCAAAAGTGGTTTCCTGCACCAACACAAGTGCGAAAAGTGGTTTTTCAACACTAACACAAGTGCGAAAAGTGGTTTTTCAACACTAACACAAGTGCAAAAAGTGGTTTTTCCACACTAATACAAGTGCAAAAGTGGTTTCCTGCACCAACACAAGTGTGGAAAGTGATTTTTCAACACTAACACAAGTGCAAAAAGTGGTTTTTCAACACTATCACAAGTGCAAAAAGTGTTTTTTCCACACTAATACAAGTGCAAAAGTGGTTTCCTGCACCAACACAAGTGCGAAAAGTGGTTTTTCAACACTAACACAAGTGGGAAAAGTGGTTTTTCAACACTAACACAAGTGCGAAAAGTGGTTTTTCAATGCTAACACAAGTGCGAAAAGTGTTTTTTCCACACTAATACAAGTACAAAAGTGGTTTCCTGCACCAACACAAGTGCGAAAAGTGGTTTTTCAACACTAACACAAGTGCGAAAAGTGGTTTTTCAACACTATCGCAAGTGCAAAAAGTGTTTTTTCCACACTAATACAAGTGCAAAAGTGGTTTCCTGCACGAACACAAGTGTGAAAAGTGGTTTTTCAACACTAACACAAGTGCGAAAAGTGGTTTTTCAACACTATCACAAGTGCAAAAAGTGTTTTTTCCACACTAATACAAGTGCAAAAGTGGTTTCCTGCACCAACACAAGTGCGAAAAGTGGTTTTTCAACACTAACACAAGTGCGAAAAGTGGTTTTTCAACACTAACACAACTGCGAAAAGTGGTTTTTCAACACTAACACAAGTGCGAAAAGTTGTTTTTCCACACTAATACAAATGCAAAAGTGGTTTCCTGCACCAACACAAGTGCGAAAAGTGGTTTTTCAACACTAACACAAGTGCGAAAAGTGGTTTTTCAACACTATCACAAGTGCAAAAAGTGTTTTTTCCACACTAATACAAGTGCAAAAGTGGTTTCCTGCACCAACACAAGTGCGAAAGGTGGTTTTTCAACACTAACACAAGTGGGAAAAGTGGTTTTTCAACACTAACACAAGTGCGAAAAGTGGTTTTTCAACACTAACACAAGTGCGAAAAGTGTTTTCTCCACACTAATACAAGTGCAAAAGTGGTTTCCTTCACCAACACAAGTGCGAAAAGTGGTTTTTCAACACTAACACAAGTGCGAAAAGTGGTTTTTCAACACTATCACAAGTGCAAAAAGTGTTTTTTCCACACTAATACAAGTGCAAAAGTGGTTTCCTGCACCAACACAAGTGCAAAAAGTGGTTTTTCAACACTAACACAAGTGCGAAAAGTGGTTTTTCAACACTATCACAAGTGCAAAAAGTGTTTTTTCCACACTAATACAAGTGCAAAAGTGGTTTCCTGCAACAACACAAGTGCGAAAAGTGGTTTTTCAACACTAACACAAGTGCGAAAAGTGGTATTTCAACACTAACACAAGTGTGAAAAGTGGTTTTTCAACACTAACACAAGTGCGAAAAGTGTTTTTTCCACACTAATACAAGTGCAAAAGTGGTTTCCTGCACCAACACAAGTGCGAAAAGTGGTTTTTCAACACTAACACAAGTGCAAAAAGTGTTTTTTCCACACTAATACAAGTGCAAAAGTGGTTTCCTGCACCAACACAAGTGCAAAAGTGGTTTCCTGCACCAACACAAGTGCGAAAAGTGGTTTTTCAACACTAACACAAGTGCGAAAAGTGGTTTTTCAACACTATCACAAGTGCAAAAAGTGTTTTTTCCACACTAATACAAGTGCAAAAGTGGTTTCCTGCACCAACACAAGTGCAAAAAGTGGTTTTTCAACACTAACACAAGTGCGAAAAGTGGTTTTTCAACACTATCACAAGTGCAAAAAGTGTTTTTTCCACACTAATACAAGTGCAAAAGTGGTTTCCTGCAACAACACAAGTGCGAAAAGTGGTTTTTCAACACTAACACAAGTGCGAAAAGTGGTTTTTCAACACTAACACAAGTGCGAAAAGTTGTTTTTCAACACTAACACAAGTGCGAAAAGTGTTTTTTCCACACTAATACAAGTGCAAAAGTGGTTTCCTGCACCAACACAAGTGCGAAAAGTGGTTTTTCAACACTAACACAAGTGCAAAAAGTGGTTTTTCAACACTATCACTAGTGCAAAAAGTGTTTTTTCCACACTAATACAAGTGCAAAAGTGGTTTCCTGCACCAACACAAGTGCGAAAAGTGGTTTTTCAACACGAACATAAGGCCAAAAAGTGTTTTTTCCACACTAATACAAGTGCAAAAGTGGTTTCCTGCACCAACACAAGTGCAAAAAGTGGTTTTTCAACACTAACACAAGTGCGAAAAGTGGTTTTTCAACACTATCACAAGTGCAAAAATTGTTTTTTCCACACTAATACAAGTGCAAAAGTGGTTTCCTGCAACAACACAAGTGCGAAAAGTGGTTTTTCAACACTAACACAAGTGCGAAAAGTGGTTTTTCAACACTAACACAAGTGCGAAAAGTGGTTTTTCAACACTAACACAAGTGCGAAAAGTGTTTTTTCCACACTAATACAAGTGCAAAAGTGGTTTCCTGCACCAACACAAGTGCGAAAAGTGGTTTTTCAACACTAACACAAGTGCGAAAAGTGGTTTTTCAACACTATCACTAGTGCAAAAAGTGTTTTTTCCACACTAATACAAGTGCAAAAGTGGTTTCCTGCACCAACACAAGTGTGAAAAGTGGTTTTTCAACACTAACATAAGGCCAAAAAGTGGTTTTTCAACACTATCACAAGTGCAAAAAGTGTTTTTTCCACACTAATACAAGTGCAAAAGTGGTTTCCTGCACCAACACAAGTGCGAAAAGTGGTTTTTCAACACTAACACAAGTGCGAAAAGTGGTTTTTCAACACTAACACAAGTGCGAAAAGTGGTTTTGCCACACTAATATACATGCAAAAGTGGTTTCCTGCACCAACACAAGTGCGAAAAGTGGTTTTTCAACACTAACACAAGTGCGAAAAGTGGTTTTTCAACACTATCACAAGTGCAAAAAGTGTTTTTTCCACACTAATACAAGTGCGAAAGTGGTTTCCTGCACCAACACAAGTGCGAAAAGTGGTTTTTCAACACTAACACAAGTGGGAAAAGTGGTTTTTCAACACTAACACAAGTGCGAAAAGTGGTTTTTCAACACTAACACAAGTGCGAAAAGTGTTTTCTCCACACTAATACAAGTGCAAAAGTGGTTTCCTGCACCAACACAAGTGCGAAAAGTGGTTTTTCAACACTAACACAAGTGCGAAAAGTGGTTTTTCAACACTATCACAAGTGCAAAAAGTGTTTTTTCCACACTAATACAAGTGCAAAAGTGGTTTCCTGCACCAACACAAGTGCAAAAAGTGGTTTTTCAACACTAAAACAAGTGCGAAAAGTGGTTTTTCAACACTATCACAAGTGCAAAAAGTGTTTTTTCCACACTAATACAAGTGCAAAAGTGGTTTCCTGCAACAACACAAGTGCGAAAAGTGGTTTTTCAACACTAACACAAGTGCGAAAAGTGGTTTTTCAACACTAACACAAGTGCGAAAAGTTGTTTTTCAACACTAACACAAGTGCGAAAAGTGTTTTTTCCACACTAATACAAGTGCAAAAGTGGTTTCCTGCACCAACACAAGTGCGAAAAGTGGTTTTTCAACACTAACACAAGTGCGAAAAGTGGTTTTTCAACACTATCACAAGTGCAAAAAGTGTTTTTTCCACACTAATACAAGTGCAAAAGTGGTTTCCTGCACCAACACAAGTATGAAAAGTGGTTTTTCAACACTAACATAAGGCCGAAAAGTGGTTTTTCAACACTATCACAAGTGCAAAAAGTGTTTTTTCCACACTAATACAAGTGCAAAAGTGGTTTCCTGCACCAACACAAGTGCGAAAGTGGTTTTTCAACACTAACACAAGTGCGAAAAGTGGTTTTTCAACACTATCACAAGTGCAAAAAGTGTTTTTTCCACACTAATACAAGTGCAAAAGTGGTTTCCTGCACCAACACAAGTGCGAAAAGTGGTTTTTCAACACTAACACAAGTGCGAAAAGTGGTTTTTCAACACTAACACAAGTGTGAAAAGTGGTTTTTCCACACTAATACAAGTGCAAAAGTGGTTTTTCAACACTAACACAAGTGCGAAAAGTGGTTTATCCACACTAATAC
Source organism: Myxine glutinosa (assembly GCF_964187855.1). NCBI lineage: Eukaryota > Metazoa > Chordata > Myxini > Myxiniformes > Myxinidae > Myxine > Myxine glutinosa. The sequence goes on along the minus strand of NC_136265.1, from coordinate 77,366,873 downwards.
AAGTGCAAAAGTGGTTTCCTGCACCAACACAAGTGCGAAAAGTGGTTTTTCAACACTAACACAAGTGCGAAAAGTGGTTTTTCAACACTATCACAAGTGCAAAAAGTGTTTTTTCCACACTAATACAAGTGCAGAAGTGGTTTCCTGCACCAACACAAGTGTGAAAAGTGGTTTTTCAACACTAACATAAGGCCGAAAAGTGGTTTTTCAACACTATCACAAGTGCAAAAAGTGTTTTTTCCACACTAATACAAGTGCAAAAGTGGTTTCCTGCACCAACACAAGTGCGAAAAGTGGTTTTTCAACACTAACACAAGTGCGAAAAGTGGTTTTTCAACACTATCACTAGTGCAAAAAGTGTTTTTTCCACACTAATACAAGTGCAAAAGTGGTTTCCTGCACCAACACAAGTGTTAAAAGTGGTTTTTCAACACTAACATAAGGCCGAAAAGTGGTTTTTCAACACTATCACAAGTGCAAAAAGTGTTTTTTCCACACTAATACAAGTGCAAAAGTGGTTTCCTGCACCAACACAAGTGCGAAAAGTGGTTTTTCAACACTAACACAAGTGCGAAAAGTGGTTTTTCAACACTAACACAAGTGCGAAAAGTGGTTTTGCCACACTAATATACATGCAAAAGTGGTTTCCTGCACCAACACAAGTGCGAAAAGTGGTTTTTCAACACTAACACAAGTGCGAAAAGTGGTTTTTCAACACTATCACAAGTGCAAAAAGTGTTTTTTCCACACTAATACAAGTGCAAAAGTGGTTTCCTGCAACAACACAAGTGCGAAAAGTGGTTTTTCAACACAAACACAAGTGCGAAAAGTGGTTTTTCAACACTAACACAAGTGCGAAAAGTGGTTTTTCAACACTAACACAAGTGCGAAAAGTGTTTTTTCCACACTAATACAAGTGCAAAAGTGGTTTCCTGCACCAACACAAGTGCGAAAAGTGGTTTTTCAACACTAACACAAGTGCGAAAAGTGGTTTTTCAACACTATCACTAGTGCAAAAAGTGTTTTTTCCACACTAATACAAGTGCAAAAGTGGTTTCCTGCACCAACACAAGTGTGAAAAGTGGTTTTTCAACACTAACATAAGGCCGAAAAGTGGTTTTCCAACACTATCACAAGTGCAAAAAGTGTTTTTTCCACACTAATACAAGTGCAAAAGTGGTTTCCTGCACCAACACAAGTGCGAAAAGTGGTTTTTCAACACTAACACAAGTGCGAAAAGTGGTTTTTCAACACTAACACAAGTGCGAAAAGTGGTTTTGCCACACTAATATACATGCAAAAGTGGTTTCCCGCACCAACACAAGTGCGAAAAGTGGTTTTTCAACACTAACACAAGTGCGAAAAGTGGTTTTTCAACACTATCACAATTGCAAAAAGTGTTTTTTCCACACTAATACAAGTGCGAAAGTGGTTTCCTGCACCAACACAAGTGCGAAAAGTGGTTTTTCAACACTAACACAAGTGGAAAAAGTGGTTTTTCAACACTAACACAAGTGCGAAAAGTGGTTTTTCAACACTAACACAAGTGCGAAAAGTGTTTTCTCCACACTAATACAAGTGCAAAAGTGGTTTCCTGCACCAACACAAGTGCGAAAAGTGGTTTTTCAACACTAACACAAGTGCGAAAAGTGGTTTTTCAACACTATCACAAGTGCAAAAAGTGTTTTTTCCACACTAATACAAGTGCAAAAGTGGTTTCCTGCACCAACACAAGTGCAGAAAGTGGTTTTTCAACACTAACACAAGTGCGAAAAGTGGTTTTTCAACACTAACACAAGTGTGAAAAGTGGTTTTTCCACACTAATACAAGTGCAAAAGTGGTTTTTCAACACTAACACAAGTGCGAAAAGTGGTTTTTCCACACTAATACAAGTGCAAAAGTGGTTTCCTGCACCAACACAAGTGCGAAAAGTGGTTTTTCAACACTAACACAAGTGCGAAAAGTGGTTTTTCAACACTATCACACGTGCAAAAAGTGTTTTTTCCACACTAATACAAGTGCAAAAGTGGTTTCCTGCACCAACACAAGTGCGAAAAGTGGTTTTTCAACACTAACACAAGTGGGAAAAGTGGTTTTTCAACACTAACACAAGTGTGAAAAGTGGTTTTTCAACACTAACACAAGTGCGAAAAGTGGTTTTTCAACACTAATACAAGTGCGAAAAGTGGTTTTTCAACACTAACACAAGTGCGAAAAGTGGTTTTTCAACACTAACACAAGTGCGAAAAGTGGTTTTGCCACACTAATATACATGCAAAAGTGGTTTCCTGCACCAACACAAGTGCGAAAAGTGGTTTTTCAACACTAAAACAAGTGCGAAAAGTGGTTTTTCAACACTATCACAAGTGCAAAAAGTGTTTTTTCCACACTAATACAAGTGCAAAAGTGGTTTCCTGCAACAACACAAGTGCGAAAAGTGGTTTTTCAACACTAACACAAGTGCGAAAAGTGGTTTTTCAACACTAACACAAGTGCGAAAAGTGGTTTTTCAACACTAACACAAGTGCGAAAAGTGTTTTTTCCACACTAATACAAGTGCAAAAGTGGTTTCCTGCACCAACACAAGTGCGAAAAGTGGTTTTTCAACACTAACACAAGTGCGAAAAGTGGTTTTTCAACACTATCACTCGTGCAAAAAGTGTTTTTTCCACACTAATACAAGTGCAAAAGTGGTTTCCTGCACCAACACAAGTGTGAAAAGTGGTTTTTCAACACTAACATAAGGCCGAAAAGTGGTTTTTCAACACTATCACAAGTGCAAAAAGTGTTTTTTCCACACTAATACAAGTGCAAAAGTGGTTTCCTGCACCAACACAAGTGCGAAAAGTGGTTTTTCGACACTAACACAAGTGCGAAAAGTGGTTTTTCAACACTAACACAAGTGCGAAAAGTGGTTTTGCCACACTAATATACATGCAAAAGTGGTTTCCTGCACCAACACAAGTGCGAAAAGTGGTTTTTCAACACTAACACAAGTGCGAAAAGTGGTTTTTCAACACTATCACAAGTGCAAAAAGTGTTTTTTCCACACTAATACAAGTGCGAAAGTGGTTTCCTGCACCAACACAAGTGCGAAAAGTGGTTTTTCAACACTAACACAAGTGGGAAAAGTGGTTTTTCAACACTAACACAAGTGCGAAAAGTGGTTTTTCAACACTAACACAAGTGCGAAAAGTGTTTTCTCCACACTAATACAAGTGCAAAAGTGGTTTCCTGCACCAACACAAGTGCGAAAAGTGGTTTTTCAACACTAACACAAGTGCGAAAAGTGGTTTTTCAACACTATCACAAGTGCAAAAAGTGTTTTTTCCACACTAATACAAGTGCAAAAGTGGTTTCCTGCACCAACACAAGTGCAAAAAGTGGTTTTTCAACACTAACACAAGTGCGAAAAGTGGTTTTTCAACACTATCACAAGTGCAAAAAGTGTTTTTTCCACACTAATACAAGTGCAAAAGTGGTTTCCTGCAACAACACAAGTGCGAAAAGTGGTTTTTCAACACTAACACAAGTGCGAAAAGTGGTTTTTCAACACTATCACAAGTGCAAAAAGTGTTTTTTCCACACTAATACAAGTGCAAAAGTGGTTTCCTGCAACAACACAAGTGCGAAAAGTGGTTTTTCAACACTAACACAAGTGCGAAAAGTGGTTTTTCAACACTATCACAAGTGCAAAAAGTGTTTTTTCCACACTAATACAAGTGCAAAAGTGGTTTCCTGCACCAACACAAGTGCGAAAAGTGGTTTTTCAACACTAACACAAGTGCGAAAAGTGGTTTTTCAACACTATCACTAGTGCAAAAAGTGTTTTTTCCACACTAATACAAGTGCAAAAGTGGTTTCCTGCACCAACACAAGTGCGAAAAGTGGTTTTTCAACACTAACATAAGGCCGAAAAGTGGTTTTTCAACACTATCACAAGTGCAAAAAGTGTTTTTTCCACACTAATACAAGTGCAAAAGTGGTTTCCTGCACCAACACAAGTGCGAAAAGTGGTTTTTCAACACTAACACAAGTGCGAAAAGTGGTTTTTCAACACTATCACAAGTGCAAAAAGTGTTTTTTCCACACTAATACAAGTGCAAAAGTGGTTTCCTGCACCAACACAAGTGCGAAAAGTGGTTTTTCAACACTAACACAAGTGCGAAAAGTGGTTTTTCAACACTAACACAAGTGTGAAAAGTGGTTTTTCCACACTAATACAAGTGCAAAAGTGGTTTTTCAACACTAACACAAGTGCGAAAAGTGGTTTTTCCACACTAATACAAGTGCAAAAGTGGTTTCCTGCACCAACACAAGTGCGAAAAGTGGTTTTTCAACACTAACACAAGTGCGAAAAGTGGTTTTTCAACACTATCACAAGTGCAAAAAGTGTTTTTTCCACACTAATACAAGTGCAAAAGTGGTTTCCTGCACCAACACAAGTGCGAAAAGTGGTTTTTCAACACTAACACAAGTGGGAAAAGTGGTTTTTCAACACTAACACAAGTGTGAAAAGTGGTTTTTCAACACTAACACAAGTGCGAAAAGTGGTTTTTCAACACTATCACAAGTGCAAAAAGTGTTTTTTCCACACTAATACAAGAGTAGTGTATATATGTTGCTTCTGGGACACTCTCATTTTCCCATTGACTTACATGTTAATTTCCTCTTAACCTCATTGCCCATTAACACCTCTATTTCTCCCACCCTAATCTTTATGAACCTTTTGTCTATAGTACCTATCCTTAATGTTGTTCATTAGACCACTCAAACACTACAAATATTTGTTTTCCCTTATAGACCTATAATCCTTCTTCTACATATCATCTGGCAGATTATCTTTGACCCACTCAAACATCGACCCATTCACTTACATGTTAATTTTCCTCTCACCTCTTTACGAACCTTTTAGTCTGGTTGGTACTTGGTTCTATCATTTATATAATAGTAAAAAGGCGGCGGTAGCCCGTTAAAATCCCTAACCCCCCTTTTTAACTTATCACTTATATACATATATAACCATAAGGGAGACTATCAATTCCATTTTCTAAAATAAACCTCTTATCATCAAAAGCCCCCAATGCTTTCTTATTCACCTCTTCTGAATATAATTTATGTTTATAACTTCGTATTCCATTAATCTTTCTAAACTCTTCTTTCTTTGTTGTTAAACAGTTATAATAATCCTTAAAGTTTATTGTTTCTTTAATAACATTTTTCCTTACACCTTTTAACTTCTTATCAGTCTTTTCAACGTTATTCACAATGTATTTATAAGCATAAGCCTTTGACCTCAATCCCACAAATTCACTCATGACATTTCCTCCTAATTCATCCTTAAACTTTCCAATCACCTTTTTATTTTTAGAAGAGAACAACTCACTCTCTGGACTGTAATTACTTGTATCATAGATATTAATGTCCTTTTTCATGTCTGAATAAACATCATCAGTATTAATTTGCAAAATAAAACTATCTGTATCCATATAAAGTAGATTAACATCATTTTGATATTTCTTCCTCAAGTTATTATAAAAGTAATCATACATTAATGACTTTGATAAATCAAGAATTGATGTTCCAATATAAATAGGTTTGTTCATTTCAATACTCTCTTTAATCAAATGGATCACACAAAAGTTCTCAGTAAATACCTCAGCTCTAGTAAAACTCGGTCTATTAATTAATTTTGATGCTTGTTTCCAAGATGTTGATAGTCTGATATTTTGTCTTTTCCTCACATTTTCCATGGTCTTACCAAAGACCGCATTATTCATCAATTTATAAAAGTCTTTCTCAAAATCTGTTTTTGACTCTGTTCTTCTTTGTGTATTAAAATCAATGTACCCCTTTAACCAATGACTTTGATTGAACTTTAGAACCCTATGGATCTTCTCTACTCTTAGACCTTTTGATAAATATTGTCGCAAATTTCTTTGGTGTAGAACAGAATTTTTCTTGTTATATAATGTAGTAAGTAATTTTTCTGTTGATTCACCTATATTAAATGATTGTTGATAATCACTTAACCACTCCTTCTTTGGACTTTCCTTTTCACAAGCAAATGGGAGATCTTTGTGTAGGTTATGAAGTTCCTCTGGATATTTCAAATCAACTTCAAAATAATAACCAACTTTTTCTTTATCCAATTCTTTTTGTGTAGAGATACATACATCTTGTAAAACCTTTTTGTAGTCTTTATCCTTTACCCATCTAAGTTTTCCATAAGGAAGAGCCTGAGACATTGCCCAGCCATACAGGTTGTTCGCGTCATAGTACATCAAGTAAGAACTCTCTTTCGTTGAATCATAATTTGGAAGATATTTGTTATTTGCTTTTGCGTATCTACTCGAGCAGACTTGTGAAATTCCACCTCTTTTTGCCTTTTCAATCATCAAAAGCATATCAACATCGGTTATCAAATCCAAAGCTTGTTTTGTCATTTTCAACATCGCACTCCAAGCCAATCCAGGTGCTGTGTAGTAGTGAGCAGGATCCAATCCATATCCAGTGCGACAAACAGATCTAAAGGCTTCAAATACATCGGCCAATAAAAGCACATCAGTTTTGAGATACAAATCGTGATAGTCACCAAGATTCTTGATGTTATATTTTTTCCAAACATTTTGTGCCTGTACATAATCTTTATCAGATATATGACTGTTGTTTAATTTGTTATAGAAATTTTCTTTTAAAGGAAGTTGTGTTTCATTGAATCTCTCAAATGAGTCCATATAGTCATAGGGGTAAATTCCCTTTTGTGTTAGTAAATCTTTATCTGAAAAATACTCTGAAAGACATGGAAACTCTTTTAGATTTTGAACCAAGTTAGCCAATGGACTTGCCATGAATTTAAATGTATCAAGAAATCTGATATGAGTTATCGGAGATGTATGAATTGTTTTTGTGAATGAAATGTATTTCTGATCCGTGTTAGGAATTGCTGAAATGTGTCCAGATGTCTTTGAAAGTTCATTAATAAATAGATGTGTATCATAATGAGCGTTGTTATGAAGAAAGACAGGAATGAAAGAGGGGAGTTTGTAATTAATATTACAACTTTGATGAGCCGGACCTCTATATTTACCAGTGAGATGACAATGATCTCTAACCTTTAGACCTTCACCAATTTTTTCCTCACAAATATGACAGGCAACCTATGGCTGTCTAAATTCTCTTTTTTCTTTACTTGTTAAGGACATTGGTTTATTGGTTTCTCTCATTATCTTGGTTAATCGAACACAGTCTTTTTCTAGTCGTTTCACAAACTCCTCTGGGGTATTTGAGCCTCTATACTCCTCTAACTTGTTATATTTATCACCAACAGATGATTTGATATAATAACAAAAACCACAAGGAGTATGTTTTTGATATTTATTTGTGTATGATTCTTTTGGATCTGGAGAAGCAGTATCAATTTTTTCTAAAATACTTTCAAAATCAGCATATATAACAAATGGATGTTCTATTGTTTTCTTTTCATCTTTGAATGTGATCTTTGAGCCTTTTTTAGGCATGTTGATTACCGTTGATTTATGTTCACCACAATAATTTGAATGTTTATCTAATCTTTCTTGTGTATGGAAGACGTTAAGACAACGCATACAAATATATATTTTATTTGTTCTCTTACAGACTTGTGGTTTTATTAATTTAGCAATATCTTTGATGTATGTATAATGTGAATTTTCCTCTGAATTAAAATATAGAAGATTAATATGAGTTTGTTTACAATTGTCAGAAAGCTTTAAAACCTGAATGTTGTTTGTTTCTGTTAGACCATAAACATTAACTGATAAATTATTTATCTTTTCAAATTTAGGAATATCATTTAAAGTCATCGGAAACTTCAGATCTTTCGTATTTAATGTATTCTCATATTTTTTATAATGAGATACTCTTTCATCATGAAAATGTGGAGGATGTAAGTGTGCTAAAATAGACCAGAGAAAACATTTATTGTCTTTATTTTTGATATTGATAACTGCTTTTCTATTTTTGATAACACTGGGTAAATCAATGTAAGAAGAAGCTTTTAGAGGATCTGATTTAAGAATATGAATGTCTTTGTAAATAATTTTTCCTATATTGAATCCACTTCCTACGATTGAATTATCCACATCTTGCTCTTGTTTAATAAGTTCATCATAGACTCCTGATGTTTTAAAATCTTGATATGAAGATATAAAGTGTGGCTCAATTCTCATGTATGGTGTATCTATAACTCCTTTATCCTTTGTCATTTCTAATTTTACTCCCATATAAAATTTAAGTGGTTTCATTTCTTTTAGTGTTTTTTCAATCAATGTTTGAACAGCAGGTTTGACTATTTCTACAGCATCAATGATAGACTTTGGTTCGGGAGGTTTGAAGTTAAAGATTCGAATCCTGATATGTCTTTTGAAAGCACCATCAGTATTTTTAATAGTAAACAATTTTGACAAGTGTTTGTTAGTTTTAAGATGGGCTTTAAACCCCTTCTTGAGGATGGTTCTTTTACAGACCTTACCATGTTTTGTTTTAGGTGGAAGAGGGGAAAGTTTGTTAAGAATGTTGTATGTATGTTTTGCAGTGAGAATATGTTGTTTATAATATTTTACTTCCTTCTCGCAAGTATCACAATAAACCATATTTATAGCGTGAGAAAACGTGGTGTTTTATATATATCACTGTGCTTAAAATAAAACACTTTTGAGCTTTACAGCTCCGTTTTATATATATCGCTGTGCTTAAACTAAAACACTTTTTCACTCAGAATCATCTAAGTCATAACTATCACATGAATACTCAGAATCATACTCAGAGTCATCAATAAAGCTACTCTCATAACTATCATTTGAGCACAAACTATTAGTATCATAACTATCATCTGTGTTCAATGAAATACTATCATCACCATCGTCCGAGTTCAATGAAATACTATCATCACTATCGTCCGAGTTCAATGAAATAGTAAAATCTTCACTGCTGTAATGACTCATATTTAATTAGCAGAAAAAACCTTTCCATCTATACCAATATACTTTCTTTCATTAACGGATTCAATCTCTACATTTTTAATATCAAAAGTTATCTTTAAATAATCTCTAACTATCATAGAACGAAATGACATTTCACCAGAAATATTAACATCATTAATTTTACTTAGATCTACACCCTTTGGATTATTAAAGTAAATACAAATTTCTCCACGAGTATTGTTGATGGTCTTATCATTCTTTTTCAAAGTATCGTGGTCAATCACTTTTTCAAGCTTTGAATAAATTGCCAGGAGTAGAGGAGAAACTTTTGTTAGATTTACTTTAATGGATGTCTTTCCAGGTATAGTTAGAGCTCTTCCTTTAAATGAAATAGAGGGGCTCATGTTATTTTCCATAACTGGTTTTACCCAAAAATTTCCATATTTATCTTTGTTCAATTTAACATCTTTGACATATTTTTCTATATCTTTCACCGAAGTAGAGATTGATTGAAATTTGTCTTTTGTGCTTTGAAACATTGTATTTATTAATGAATAAACTTGCGTTTAGTTTAAGTAAAAATTTACCATATAAATATGATAAGTTCTGAAGGATATTTAGAATTTCCAGACTCTCCATATGATAAATTAGAGAATTGTCCGGCTTGTGATAGAATAGGGCTTAATAATGAGGGTTCATATAAACAATGTATTTTCTGTGATTTAATTTTTATTAATGATCATAAAAAATATAAAAATATATATAACTCTTTTAAATTAGAACCAAAAATGAATTACTTTACAAGATTAATAAGAGAGATGAATGTTAAGTATTGTGATGATAAATACACCATTTCTTTCAAGGGAAGAGACTATTTGTATTGAGGAGATGTATAAGGGTTTAATGATATTTATTATTCAAAATAATTTTAATGGAAATGTTAATACAAGATACTATATAAATAAAATAATGAATTATTTTGAAATTAAACCCGAACTCAGGATAAAATATAGAGTTTCTAAAATAGCTCAAAAAAAGTTAGATGACTTGTTTTCCAAATATATAAATGAATGATTTTTTACCCGTTTGGGAAAATAAGATAAAATTTAATAACCATAAAAACATTCCAAATTCATTGAGATGTCTAATAGTTAGTTCAAACGTATTTTTGACTCGAAGGTCTCAAACTCATTTTGCAAAAAATGTTCGTTTCCCATGAATCGTACACTTTTCAAAATCCAATCTCACCCCTCCCCTCCAAATCCTCCCCATCACCCATCCCTTTCAAATCTCCCCCCTTGCCCCTTCCCTCCCCTCCCTCCTAAACTCCCCCCACATCCCTCCCCTCCGAGACTCTCCCTCGCTCCTCCCCTCCTAGACTCCCCTCTCACCCCTCCTCCTCAAAGCATCCTCCATGCTTCTTCCCCCTTTCAACTTTCACCTTCATCTCCCCAAACCTTCTGCCTCGCTCTTACCCCTCCTCAAATAACACCTCACTGTGCCTCACCCAATCTCCATCAAACCTTTTGTCCGCCCCATTCTTCCCTTTCTCCAAGCTATTCTGAAATCTCTGAAATCTCTGACACACCTTCAACAGCTCTCCCTAACCTCTTCCTCCTCTTCCACATCTTACCCTACCCCTCCCCCCCCCCTGTTCTGGACCCGATGCTCCCCCTTCCTCTTCATTAACGGTATGGACCTCAAACATCCGGGGCCTTCGCTCAAACTTGACTGACCTCTCCATACAGGTTGCTTCTGACAAACCAGATGTGATCTGCTTAACAGAAACTTTCCTCCTTCATGATGTCTCTGATGCCTTGGTATCTCTCCCAGGTTACTCCCTCCTCCGGTATGATAGACCTGAGGCTCGTCCTGGAGGTGGGGTTGCTATCTTTATAAAAAACTCTCTTCCTCACTCGCCCTCCACTGCCCTCTCTCCACCTCACCCCCAGGAATACCTTTGGCTACGGCTTCCCCTTCGCTCCCACCTTTTGTTCATATGTGTGTTGTACCGTCCACCAAACAGCGATGACTCCATCTACATCTCACTGTCTGATAATATGGACCAACTTCTATCTACCCATCCCAACTCTCTCTTCCTCATATGTGGTGATTTCAATTGTCACCATGCCAGTTGGCTGGGTGTGGGTACCTCTCTCACCAGCCATGGCTCTTCAGCAAAGGACTTCTGCGACTCACTGGGACTGACACAATCTGTCAATTTCCCGACCCGGATCTCAGTCAACGGAGCATCTTCTCTTCTGGATTTGGTTATGACAAACTTCCCTGAAAATGTCTGCTGCTCTTCTTCTGCTCCAATCGGCTCATCTGATCATGTGCTTGTCAAAGAGGACATCTCTCTGACCATTCTCAGAGAGCCTCCTCAGCGTCGACGAGTCTGGCATTTCACTCAGGCCAACTGGCACGGTCTTCAAGCAGCCATCAATCATCTGGACTGGTCTCCCATCTCTACCGCCTCTGACATCAACTCATCCTGGGAATTCTTTCAAAGTAAATTGCTCTCTCTCATGCACAGATTTATACCATCTCGTCTTCAGTTGTCATACCCTTCCTCCCGTCCATGGTACACGGAATCTTGTGGTGAGGCTGTTGCCCTGAAACAACTTGCTTTCGTCTCCTGGAAAGCAAATCCAACGGAAGGAAATCTCATTTCCTTTCACAAAGCCCGAAACAAGTGTGTGTCCACCCTCAGGAGAGCCAGGAAACAATATCTCACCATTCTCAAGACCGAACTCTCTTATCTGTCTCCCTCTTCCAAATCCTGGTGGCGTCTGGTCAAATCTGTTTCTGGTGTTTGTTCCCCCTCCATCCCCTCCCTCAACACAAATGGCTTAACTGCTGACTCCACACATGAAAAAGCTGAATGCCTCAACTCTGTGTTTGCCTCTAAATCTTGTGTCCCAAACCCATCCCTCTCTGTACCCACCGTACCCAGTCGTACCCAGCTGCTCCTGGACTCTGTGTCCTTTCCTCCTGACAAGGTGGAAAAGTTTCTGTCAACCCTCGACTCTGATTCTGCAACTGGTCCTGACGGCATCAGCCCACGGGTCCTAAAATCATGTTCTTCTGCTCTTTCACTCCCTCTTTCTGTTCTCTTCACCCTCTCTTTTGCTCAAGGTCATCTGCCATCTGCTTGGAAATCAGCCAACATCACCGGTTTGCACAAAAAAGGTGCAAAAACAGATCCCAGCAACTACAGACCAATCAGCCTTCTCCCAATTATCAGCAAAGTCATGGAATCCATCATTGCTTCAGATATTAAATCTTTCCTCTTCTCCAATGGCTTGATCTCTGATCATCAATTTGGTTTCAGACCTGGTCACTCTACTCTGGACATGCTGCTTCTGCTTTCTCAACAATGGATGGAGGTCCTCAACGCCAAACAGGAAATTAGAGCTGTCTCCCTTGACATTTCACGTGCCTTCGATACGGTCTGGCACCCTGCACTGCTCACCAAACTCTCCTCCTTTGGTATCCATGGAAATCTCCAAGCATGGCTGGCGGACTTCCTCTCTGGTCGTAGTCAATGTGTGGCCATGAATGGGTTTCTCTCATCTCCTCTTCCTGTTCAGGCTGGAGTTCCCCAAGTTAGTGTTCTGGGCCCTGTGCTTTTTCTGGTCTTCATCAATGAACTCTCTGACTCTCTTGAAAATCCTCTCTATCTCTTTGCTGACGACTCTACTCTCTGTCGCTCCATTCCTCATCCCTCAGATCGGCAGTCTGCAGCCTCCTCACTCTCTGCAGACCTGGACAAAATCACAGACTGGTCAAACAAGTGGAACATGTCTTTCAATCCTGACAAATCTCACACTCTTACAATGTCTCTCCGAAAGGACTGACTGGACAACCCTCCCATCTACTTTCTCAACAATCCTCTCCAAGAAGTTCTGTCGCTCAAGCTTTTGGGTCTCACTATCTGCCATGATCTTTCTTGGGAAAACCACATTTCCAAGCTGCCCTCCAAAGCCAGTCGCCGACTGGGCATCCTCAGTCGTGCGAAGTCCTTCCTTGGCACACCTGAGCTCCTCACCACATACAAGGCTTTCATCCGCAGCTCAATGGAATACTGTTCCCCCCTCTGGGCTGGTGCTCCTGCCTCACACCTTGCTCGGCTTCACGCTGTTGAGGCCAAAGCTTTCAGAATCATTGGAATCTCCTGCGATGTAGTCAACACCGAGGGCCTTTCACTCACTCACCGCAGGCAGGTTGGTGGTCTCTCTGTCTTCTACCGACTCCTCTACGGCCTTGCTCCCCCAGCTCTCTCTGTGCTCTGTCCCCCCAATATTCCTTCAGGTCGCACAAGATCTGCCTGCAACCCTCTTATGGTTAAACTGCCAAAGTCTAGGCTCTCTGCTCACCTTCACTCTTTCATTCCCCTTTTCTCCCGCCTCTGGAACAAACTCCCCCACTCCCTTCAATCCCACTCCTCCCTCCAGGTCTTTAAAACAGCTGTTCACCACCATCTCTTATCTTCCCCCATCGAAAACCTTGATCTTTTCTACCCCCCGTAATTCACCCCAGAGTCCTTGCAGTGTTCATATGTTTTATTCCTCTCCCACCTCCCCCCAAGTCCTCCCGATGTCCCTGCTCTCAAATGTTGTGTTTGTGTCCTTCCCCCTCTTCCCCCTCTCTTTTGTGTCCTTCCCCCTCTCTCCCCATCTTGTCTGCCGCTCCCCTTCTTTTTTGTGTTTTGTGTGTCGGTTTGTCTTTTTGTGTGATTAATGTTAGCTCTTTCACGAGCCTCGATCTTGTATACAAAAAAAATAATAATAATAAAACAAATAAATAAATAAATTTAAAAAAAAGTTGGTTCAAGCGGATGTGGAAAAACCTGTTTACTTTTAAAGATGCTCCTTGGTCCTAATTTTTTAGATTATGATAATTTAATAATTTTTACAAAGTCAAGTTTTCAACCCGAGTATCAACTACTCTCACAGGGTTTTAATGCGGGTCTTAAAAAGGAAGACATTATCGGTTTATTTAAACTTCAAAACAAACTAAATGATTATAATATTGAAGATATAATACAATTATTTTGTGATACACAGAAATCAAAATCGAAACCAAAACCCATAACTTGTATTCTCAGTGATAATACGGATGATATACCTTCACCTCAAGATTTAGATAAATCAAAAAAGAACCTCGTCATCTTTGATGATTGTGTTAATGAGAGAAACCAAACAGTAATGGACAGCTACTATACAAGAGGGAGACATTCTTCTTGTAATTGTATTTATCTTAGTCAGTCATATTTTCAACTCCCTCGACGCTCAATAAGAAACAATGCCAATACTTTTATTTTATTTAAGTTAAATTCAATAGATGTAAATAATTTTTGGAGAGATAATTGCTCTACGTTATGTAGTAAAAAAGAATTTGAAAATTATATGAAACACACGATTGGAAAATATAAATATATTGTTGTGAAACAAGATGAGATATTAAAGGATGTATTTTTATTTTAAACATAATTACATATATAAATGATAACTATTATTATTAATCTTGTGGATAAATCTGCTTCAGGAAAGAACTTTCATAAATCTAAACTCTTGAATAGTAAAAATGAAAAGATTGTAAGTTTTTTTTTAAAACACCCTATGATTCGTTTTGTGAGTACTACAACCAGAGCAAAGCGACCAGGAGAAGTAGAAGGGAAAGATTATTACTACATTTCAATGGAGGAACATATGCGATTGAGGAACGAAGGTCAAATATTTGAGGAGGTCTCTCTTGGTTCTACAAAATATTCACATTGTAAGAGTGAGTTAAATAAAGTAAAATCTAATGGTCTTGGGATTTTAGAAACTAATCCTGAAGGAATGAGACAAATTATTAAACATTTGCATGGTGATGGAGTTAAGATTTTATCATTCGGTTTTGATATCGATGAGGAGACTCAACGCAAACGTATGAAAAGCAGAGATACAAGTATTAGTGAAGAAGAAATAACAACTCGTATTAATACCAATAAAGAATTTGATGAAATATTTAAAGAAAAGGATTTATTTCAACACATTTACTATAATGATGAAGAAAAGGAAAATTTTCCCATTGACCTTTACAATTCATTAAATGATATTTTTCAATACTAAATGAATGCCGAAGAAAGAGCAAGAAAGTTTAAGGAACATCAACAATTAGTTTCAAAAGTTGTTAAACAACAGGAAGGGATAAAGAAGAAACGGAGACAAAAACTGACTGGCGAAGAAGTCTTTGAAAGAAAACAAGAGAAATTCTTAAAACCACTTTTGAAAACTCAACACTCACCTACAGTCCCCACGGTAGAATTTACTCCAAAAAAACTTCAAATGATCAAAGATTTTAGTCAAATGACAGAGCAAGAACTTGGAGAATTACAATATGATGATGAAGGATTATTTCAGAAACTTGAGGAGGTAAATCAACCACCTAATTATGTTGTGGAAGCTCTTCAAAACAATGAATATTCGGCGGGTTCAAAAACCAGAGCAGGTCTCATTCCAACAGAAGAACCAGCACAGTTCCATCTTGTGAAAGAAAAGTTATTGATATTTAATGATAAATTGGTGTTCTTAAGTTCTGCTCAACCAAATGTTGAATTAACTCCAAGATTAATGTTTCTTCTAACAAACTCCAGATTCAGCGGTTCAAAATATTTTGAGGAACCACTTGATATGGAAAGAGAGGAAGATAGGGTATATATTGATTTACTAAATGCACTTGATTATAGAGTTTCTGTTGCTGGTAAAAGTAAGAAGAATGAGAAGGAGGAACATATTATTGATGCTTTAAGTAAGCTTGGTTCGGGTGTTAGCTTTCTTCCAAATGACCCATCACAATTAGTTAATAGGTTATTATTGTTGTTAGGTAGTAAGAAGGCTGGAAACAACAATTGTTTTAATGAAGCATCCGCCATTTTAGATCAGATGAATATGAAAATAATTAATAAATGTCAATACAAAGATATTTTATTAGATATTAAATAAGATGAGAAGCACAATTCTTAGTTTTAATTTCACAACGAGTGATTACACAGCTTCATTCCCTTACCCACTACAACTTGACCCCCTTGTCTCATATGAGGCTTCTTTATTGTCAATGGAAACTTATAATACACTTTTTAATATCACAGAGAAAAACAACAAGTTTAGTTATAATCCAGGAAGTGAATATAAAACTATAACCGTTTCACCCGGAGCTTACGAGATTTCTCAAATATCTTCTGAAGTCTCTCACCTTATGAAAGAAAAAGGTGATGAACCAAAAAATATGGTAATAGATATTCAAAAACACACTTCAAAATCAACTATTAAACATAAAAATAATTATAAAGTTGATTTCACGATTGAAAATTCGTTTAGAGAGCTATTGGGTTTCTCTTCAAAAAAGATTGAAAATAATGGGACGTTTTACAGTGATAATGTTATCCAAATATCCTCCGGTATAAATTCAGTATTAATTCATTGTGATTTGATTGATGGTGCTTATAACAATGGAATAAGAACAAATACAATATTTTCATTCAGTGCATACTCAACCCCGATTGGTTATAAATTTAATATGGAACCAAAAAATCTTGTCTATTTACCTGTGTCAGGAAAAACCATATACAGAGTAAATTTTAGGATAACCGACCAAGATAATCGTATGATATCCTTTAATGATGAAATTATATCCATCAGAATTCACCTACGTGAAGTTTTTCAATAAATAAATAATGGTTATTGTGAGAAAACATGAGTTGGGAAAATATAAAATAATTACAGGGGAGGGCATGTGCCTTTCACCATACTATACAAGGTATGTGGGTAAAGGATACTATAAACCTAAGAGACAACGAGGTGTAGGTCATCAATTTCGAAATAAAGGAGATGGGATAATTTATACTCTTATGGGTATTGGTTCAACCATTCTTAAACATAAAGACCTAATTGGTTCAACTGCTTTTGCCATGGGCTCAGTTGCGGGTGCTATAAAGAGTATAAAAGATGCTCAAAAGGAGTCTCATAAATTACAAGCAATCAAAGAAATTAAAAAAGGTAAAACTCAACTATCTTCACAAGAACGACAAAAAATCATTAAAATACTTGGGTCAGGGTTGCAACAATTTTAATGCTATATAAATACAAGTATGGAAGCGATTGATAGTATCTATGATTTGGATGATACGATTATCATTTCAAACTCCACTAAAAAGGAAGACTATTTTAAGGTAAATGCTATAACAGGAACAGACTGGAATTCAAACGGAACAAAAAGTTTTGAAATAAATAATCAACAAACTTACTTGAATATAGCTGATAGTTTCTTGCTGTGTAAATTTAAATTCACTAAGGCTGCAAATAATACTAATGCTACACTCGTAAATGATTTCTTCTGGAAAATGTTTGACAGTGTCCGCCTGTATATTGGAACACAAGAGGTTGAAGCGGTTGATTATGTCTCTGCTACATCTGAAATGATGAAATTTACACTATATTCGTTTAGTGATAGAATGGGTAAGGGAGCTTTTGAAGGTTTTATTCCTGATATGTCAACGGGTACAAACACAGACCCTGGTTATAGTCAAAGGAAGGCAATGTATAATGATGACACAAAACCAGAGAATAGCTTTACTGTAGCAGTACCTCTGAAAGGTATATTTGGATTTTGTGATTATGATAAAGTTTTGTATGGTCTTAAAATTAGATTTCAACTACAAAGGAATGATAATGTAAATAGGTTGCTTTTTGGGGTTGAAAATGCTTTTGGAGACAACAATAAATTTGTTATTAATGATTTGTGTTGGTATATCAGTGAATATACTCCTAATCTTAAAACGGAAGAGATGTTAAATAGAAGACTTAACTCAAAGAAACCGCTAAATGTATCATACCTTAAAAGAAGATGTCAACACGTTAAACTGGAACACACTACCTACACTTGGAATTTGGGTGTTCTTCAAGGAAAGCCACGATACCTCTGGCTCATTTTTAAAAAACCAGATGGAGAGGACGGTACTATTAAGAATAATGCGCTGAGTGATAATGCTAAGGTGAAACAACTTTGGGTTTCTCTTGATGGCACATTTTATCCGCGAGATAGATTGGAAATTGATTGGGAAAAAAATGATTATGCGGAAGCCTACAAGTCTTACCAAAAGGTGTGTGAAAGTAATGGTAATAATAACCCTATTTTGGATATGGTTGCGTTTCAAAAACTTTATACAATCTACGCAATTGACCTGAGTTCTCAAAAGGAAACTATAAAGTCTAATAGAGTGGATACTTCTCTATACATTGAAAGAGGAGAGAATGAAGAAGTTAATGCTTATTGTTTACTTTTGGAAGAAACAGAATTACAGATTAATACAGATAATGGTGTTATGATTAATATCACATAGGTTTTTTCTCATAAATAAATGGTAGGGCTATATGTTAATCAAATCAATCTTAATAAATTAACATCTTGTATTCAAAATCAAAAGCCTTGTATTATTAATGTTAATACAATTCAAAGAAAAGGAGCTGTAAGAATTGATGTTTTACTCACACACACACAAGTAAAAACACTAAATGATACTGGTTCACTTAAAATTAAAATGACGAAACCTATGTTAAAGAAATATTCAATAGACAAGTCAAGAGGAGGATTTCTCCCATTTCTAATTCCTTTATTTGCTGGTTTAAGTGTGGTGGGAGCATTGACTGGTGGTATTTCAGCAGCGGTAAAAACTGCTAACGAAAGGAAGGCACAACTAAAAGCTCAAAAAGAATTGGAAAGACATAACAAGGAGTTGGAGAAACAAATTAGTGGAAGTGGTGTAATTGTAGATTTTGCTCAAAAACTTGAAAGTCTACCTGATAAAGCTAGATTGTTGGTTGGAGATATGCTTTCCTCTATCGCTCAAGCGGGTGTTAAACTAACTAAAAGGGGTAATGGATTGTATCTTTCTCATAAATAAATGGATAAATGGTTTAAACAATTTGGAAAGAATACAACGTCAAATATAGAACTAGCTAAGTATTGTAAAACACTAAAAATTGATAATGTGGTTATTTGTATGAGAGATGAATTAATACATATAAATAAGAATACAAAGAATATTATTATGAATTTAGACACACAGAATGGTTCTCATTGGGTTTGTATTCATAATAGTCAGGATAAATATTATTTTGATAGTTATGGTATGCCACCACCTGTTGAAGTAATACAATTCTTACAGAATGGTGTTTATCAAACATTTCAAGTTCAAGAAATTAATTCTAAATGTTGTTGTCAATTATGTTTATATGTATTATTTCAACTCAACAATAATGAAAATTTTTATGATATCATTTTTAATCTAATATAAATGACTTATGTTGGAAAAGATGGTTCTATCTTTGGAAAATCCTCTCAGGATATTGATTTATC
Source organism: Myxine glutinosa (assembly GCF_964187855.1). NCBI lineage: Eukaryota > Metazoa > Chordata > Myxini > Myxiniformes > Myxinidae > Myxine > Myxine glutinosa. The sequence continues at coordinate 77,347,505 of NC_136265.1, read as the reverse complement.
AAATTATTATACAAAGGCACAGGCTGAACGACAAAAATATAGTATAAGTAAAAATATTTATATGAAGAATACTTATAAATTAATCAATTATCCAAACCCTACAGATGCGAATGACTTAATTAGATTCAGTGATTTATCACAATATATATTTTTAAAGAAAACAGCACATTTTGTTAAACGAGTAAAATTTACAACCACAACACCTGGTTATACTGACCATACACCTTTCCTCATTGAATTTAACTACCTGCTTACAATTGAATTTTATAAAGAAGGACATATAGTTAATATGCGAATTAATAAATGGGGGTATGATATGCCTGATTTAGGGTATAATTGGTCTTTTTCAATAAACTTAGAAGACCTACATGATTTGAATCAGTCTCGTAAAGAAGAATATTATCCGCTTGGTGAGGATAAGGATTTATGTGGAAGTACAATTAGTATACAACAAATACATGATTTTAAGAAAAGAAAAATATATGATAGTATAGCGATGGTTAGCATGACAAAGAAGGATGGTAATGAGATAAGGATAGAAAGCCGAGGAATACAAACCAATTTGGTAGTGGGAAGATGGGGTGGTATTACCTGTCATAATATTAATCTCACATATATTTCTGATACATATATGGCAGGAAGAAGACTACAAGAGAATTATAATTTTTGTATTCAAGGATACCTACAAGAAAAGGGTGCTCTGTATTACATACCTTATGATGTGGAGCATATACATGGGAATTTTGTCATTAAAAACTGGCTTTATACTGATATTGTTAAACCCACAAATAGAGACTTGTTTAAAATATTAAATAAAAATGAACTTCTCAAAGTTATGAAATATAAAACTCTTTCAGAAATCATCAACAAATCTTATTGGTATCCTATTATGAGAAAAATAATTATAGATGCAAGAATATCTCAAAATCCAGATGAGTATATGTATAATATTCTTTAGGGCTCAAACTCAAGGGTAGCAAGGGATGAGGAAGGAGTTGAAGAAGAGAAGGAGGAGAAGGAGGAAAGGGAGTAAAAGGAGAAGGAGGAGAGGGAGAAAAAGGAGAAGGAGGAAAGAGAGAAAAAGGAGAAGGAGGAAAGGGAGAAAAAGGAGAAGGAGGAAAGGGAGAAAAAGGAGAAGGAGGAAAGGGAGAAAAAGGAGGAGGAGGAGAGGGAGAAAAAGGAGAGGGAGGAAAGGGAGAAAAGAGAGAAGGAGGAAAGGGAGAAAAAGGAGAAGGAGGAAAGGGAGAAAAAGGAGAAGGAGGAGAGGGAGGAAAGGGAGCAAAGAGAGAGGGAGGAAAAATATAAAAAGATGGAAATCAGTGAGATTAATATAAGATTGAAGGTATTACAGCAAATAAATCAAACTCAACGCACTGAGGAGGAAAATAAAGAAATGAAAAGTCTAATGGAAATATTATTTTCAAGAATAACGACGTCAATGTCTTCACTTTCAGGGAGGAGATTTAAACGAGAAAGTGGGGATAAAGAAGAAGAAGAAGGAAAAGATTATGTGGTTGATGATGTTGGTGTTATTGACTTTAGTTAGTTTTATTTGTAAATAAATGGAGGAGAGAGTGAAGGCATTCCTTAGGATTCTTTATGTTTTAAAAATAAAGATTGAAATGTATATGTTAAAAACCAAAAAGGTTTTGATACTCTGTCGGAATTTTTCTGATAAATAAATTTGAGTTATTGTCTCAAATGTAAAAAGAAAACTAAATCTAAAAATATCTCTTATGTTAAAGCTAAAAATAATAGAGTTTATCAAAAAGGAATAAGTCAAGTGTGTGGCTCTAATAAGTGCCAATTCATCTCTCCTAAAAGTGGAGGAGACATACAAAAGTTTCTCTCAGGAAGTAAATTTACAACAACTGGAATTCCAAGGGAATTACACCTTCCAAGGTATTCTTTCTGTGGTCCAGGAACAAACTTGGATAAAAGATTAGATGAGGCTGACAATCCTAAACCTTGGTCTAAACCTATAAATAGGGTTGATGAAGTGTGTATGAAGCATGATATTGCTTATGGGAATACCTCTACATTGGATGAAAAACATGAAGCAGACAGAGAAATGTTGTATAATTTGTCTTTGATACGAAATCCTACGTTGAGAGAGAAAGTTGATAGGTTTATTGTAAAAAAAATGATAAGTGCTAAATTGAAACTTGGTCTTGGTTATTTCCCAAAAAACTATTAAACTCCAATGATGTTATCAAGACTGAGGAGCTTTTGGCTCATGAATTACATAAACCTATAATCACAAAGTTTAAAAGAAGGAAAGTTTATTCTAAATACACCGACCACATATGGTCCGCTGATTTAATCGAACTAAATAATGATAAGGGATACAGGTATGCTTTAACCATTATTGATTTGAGGAGTAGATTTGCCTGGGTTGTTCCTTTGAAAAACAAGAGAGGTAATACTTTAATTTAGCCTTTAAGCTAATATTTGATAGGAATAAAAGGAAACCAAAGAACTTATGGACTGATGAGGGAACAGAGTTCTATAACAAAATATTTATGAAATTTCTTAAGGGGGAGGGTATTAAATTATACAGCACCTTTAATGAAGGAAAAGCAGTTGTTATTGAGCGTTTTAATCGTACTTTGAAAGAGAGACTATATAAAAAATTCACACAACTCGGTTCTCAAAAATGGGTGTATTTAATTCAGGATATTGTAGATAATTACAATAATACAGTTCATTCATCAACAAAATCAAAACCATCAGAAACATTTACAAAATTAGAATATGAAAAAGAGATTAATTTGAGAAAGCCCAAGTTTAAAGTTGGTGATATTGTAAGAATATACAAATGGAAAAGTCATTTTGAGAAAGGTTATACACAAAAATGGACTCGTGAATTATTTAAAATCATTGATGTAATGGATACAGTCCCTTGGACTTACAAATTATATGATTTAAATGGAGAAGAAATCTAGGGTTCATTTTACTCGCAAGAATTACAAAAAACACAAGTAAGCAGATAATACCCTTGAAAATAATAAATAAATAAATAAAATGTAATGGGGATACGTTTTTAAATCTGTGAACCCCAAACACAGAATCCCACAACTTTTTAGTTGGGGCTTAACTTTTGTGTGTGTATAATGGGGATACGTTTTTAAATCTGTGAACCCCAAACACAGAATCCCACAACTTTTTAGTTGGGGCTTAACTTTTGTGTGTGTATAATGGGGATACGTTTTTAAATCTGTGAACCCCAAACACAGAATCCCACAACTTTTTAGTTGGGGCTTAACTTTTGTGTGTGTATAATGGGGATACGTTTTTAAATCTGTGAACCCCAAACACAGAATCCCACAACTTTTTAGTTGGGGCTTAACTTTTGTGTGTGTATAATGGGGATACGTTTTTAAATCTGTGAACCCCAAACACAGAATCCCTCAACTTTTCAGTTGGGGCTTAACTTTTGTGTGTGTATGTGTGAGTGAGTCATAATAATATACAAACCCTAACCCAACCCCATCCCATCCCTAACCCAACCCCATCCCTAACCCAACCCCATCCCTAGCCCAACCCCATCCCTAACCCAACCCCATCCCTAACCCAAACCCATCCCTAACCCAATCCCATCCCTAACCCAACCCCATCCCTAACCCTCACATTCAAAATCCCACCCAAACCCTAACATAATCTTTTTTTTCTTCTTTTTTTAAAATACGTATTTCTTTTTTTTTTTTCCTCTTCCTCCAATTCTGTCTTTCAAGGCTTTCAAGTTTGAAGAAGTAGAAATGGGAAGAAAGAATTTTCCAGCATTTTCTTCCTCGAACTTTCTTGATATTGCTTAAATCAAGCGTCATTAAACAAAGTCATTCTTCTACCGACTCCTCTCCGGCCTTGCTCCCCCAGCTCTCACTGTGCTCTGTCCCCCAAATATTCCTACAGGTCGCACAAGATCTGCCAGCCACCCTCTGATGGTTAAACTGCCGAAATCTCGGCTCTCTGCTCACCTTCACTCTTTCATTCCTCTTTTCTCCCGCCTCTGGAACAAACTCCCACACTCACTTCAATCACACTCCTCCCTCCAGGTCTTCAAAACAGCTGTTCACCGCCATCTCTTATCTTCCCCCATCCAAAACCTTGATCTTTTCTACCCCCACTAATTCACCCCAGATCCACCTTGTTTGAAATTCCAACTTCTTTCCTGGAAGTCTTGGCAGTGTCCATATGTTTTATACCTCTCCCACCCCCCCCCCCCCCCCTTCCCATGCCTCCCCCCCAAAGCCCTCTCCCTCCCACAGTTCTCTCGATGTCTCCATGTCTCTCGGTCCCTGCTCTCAAATGTTGTGTTTGTGTCCTTCCCCCTCTCTCCCCATCTTGTCTACCGCTCCCGATGTTATTTGTTTTGTGTGTCTGTTTGTCTTTCTGTGTGATTAATGTTCGCTCTTTCACGAGCCTCGATCTTGTATACAAAAAAAGAAAAAAAAAAAAAAAGAACATTGTTCATTGCTTTAGAATCCAAAGAGTCTCCAAGATGGACCCCACAGGTAGAGTCTCCAAAATAAAACCAACTTTCCAAGTTCCCAAGGTATAACCACATTCCTGTTGCGCCTCCAAGATAGGTATCACATTCCGAGTCATCAAAACAAAACCCCCATTCCGAGTCTCCAAAAATATAACCATCTTTCCAAGTCTCCAAGGTAGAACCACAATTTTCAGAAATATTGGGGGTTTCCGTGATAAGTCTCACATAGTATAACTGCGGACCATCAGGGAAAACTTCCCTTTCCCAATTTTTTAGGGTTTCTATGATGTGTCTCACATAGTATAACTGCGGACCATCAGGGAGAACTCTCCTTGCCCAATTTTTTAGGGTTTCTATGATGTGTCTCACATAGTATAACTGCGGACCATCAGGGAGAACTCTCCTTGCCCAATTTTTTAGGGTTTCTATGATGTGTCTCACATAGTATAACTGCGGACCATCAGGGAGAATTCCCGTTTCACAATTTTTTAGGGTTTCTATGATGTGTCTCACATCGTATAACTGCGGACCATCAGGGAGAATTCCCGTTTCACAATTTTTTAGGGTTTCTATGATGTGTCTCACATAGTATAACTGCAGACCATCAGGGAGAACTCCCCTTTCCCAATTTTCAGAAATTTGTGGGTCTCCAATGTATGACTTGTATTCTGGCTCATCAAGGTAGAACTTGTTCAGTGGGTTTTGTTTTGATAACTCACAACAAGTATCATCATGGTAAAACTCTTTTTCAGGATTTTGTGGATCTCCAAGGTATAACTCTTTGGCTGGGTCATCAAGGTAGAACTCGTTCTGGGGGTCTTGGTTGTTCAAAATGTCTTCAAACAAAAAAATAACTTCATCCCAAGTTGTGTTAAAAGCAGAATTTTCATTTCGTATCTCAGATACAATTTCCTGTGAAAGAAAATAACAATGTATTAATTTAATACAATATTTTTATTTGTATAAATCAAGCTCTATGAATATTAAAATAAACTTTGTTAACTCTTACACGAGTCTCATCTAAAAAAAAAAATTAAATAAATAATTTTAAAAAATTCATTAAATAAATAAATAAATAAATAAATAAATAAATAAATAAACAAACTTACCTCCATTGATAAGAGGTTCGAGTCCAGTTCATCAATCTGAAGGTTGAGTTCTACACAGGTAGTAGGACTCCAAGGAATAGCAAAGTTATCCCATTCCATTTCGGCATAGTAGTCCATTCTCAAATGAAGCAGAAAGCGTGTTTGAAAAAGCCTGTGTGGTCGGTGCCTTTTATAAGAAGGGCTGGGTGTGTGTCATTTCCTGTGGAAATTCCCTGGGCAAACCTGGGCGTGTCTTAACTGGAAATGATGTGATGGAAATTCCCTGAAAATGATGTAATGTATTACCTGGAAATGATACAATGCTGAAGTTTATAAAGTGGGTGGGGCTTAGCAGAAGTGGGCGGGGCTTAGCAAAAAGTGGACGGGCTTAGTAAAAAAAGTGGGCGTGGCTTAACAAAAAGTGGGCGGGGCTTACAAAAAAGTGGACGGAGCTTAACAAAAAGTGGGCAGAGCCTACAAAAAAGTGTGTGGCACTGGAGGCACTCAGACAAGGACATTGAGGGAGGTTTATCATTATATTTTATCTCAGTTAAAATATCTTGATAAAGAACCAAACTCAAACATATACTTTGTTAATATATTAGATGGTGAAGGGAGTGGCAAGAGAATTAAATTATTTCCCACGCATAAACAAATATTTGTAGGATCGATGTTTGAGTGGTCTACTCGGGATCATTGATAGTAAGAGTACCATAAGACCAAGGTGGAATCATTGTTTGAGTGTCAAAAACCTAAAAGGTTCGTAAAGAGGTGAGAGGAAAATTAACATGTAAGTGAATGGGTCGATGTTTGAGTGGGTCAAAGATAATCTACCAAATGATATGTAGAAGAAGGATTATAGGTCTATAAGGGAAAACAAATATTTGTAGTGTTTGAGTGGTCTAATGAACAACATTAAGGATAGGTACTATAGACCAAAAGTTCATAAAGATTAGGGTGGGAGAAATAGAGGTGTTAATGGGCAATGAGGTTAAGAGGAAAATTAACATGTAAGTCAATGAGAAAATGAGAGTGTCCCAGAAGCAACATATATACACTACTCCCCATGGTGCACTTCATGGGCCGATTCGCCTCCAGAACAGAGTAAGGCTTTTAATACCCAGCGTATAACGTACGCATCCTCGCAAACACACGGTCCCACTTGCAGGCAAGTCTACAGACGCACGTTTCTCAGTGACGCATGTCAGACGAACTAGCGCATTTATTTACACAGCGCAAAAAAATACGTATTTACAGAAATCATTTAGAAAAACACGAATAATAGCTAAATCGTTTGTCGATGTTCCATCCATGACTGTTCGCTCATTCACTCTTCCTGATTCGCATTCAAGGACCTCTATCACGACACGGCGTAATAAATTCCGCATTTGTAATGAGATTTCAACAGGATTACGACTCAAAGGAAAAAGGAAAGAGCAGACATTTTGTAGGACTATCGTTACAAAATCGTTACATCATTACATTTATTTACAAGGTACCTTAAAATACATCTTAATCACACAGTCATTGGTTCTTTGAATAAATCATAGCACCGGGAGAGCCAGCTCCAAAAAATGGATCTTTACGATTATTCAGCACCCTAGTAATCGGTTCTCTGTGTACTAATTAATTACACAGCACCCGGGCCCTGCTCATTTGGATCCTTTGTGTCGCAAGCACAGCACCTGAGCAAAGGGTCCCATCTATATTTTCCTTATCAGGGCTTCCGTGCACCAATGGTGTGTGGGGAAGCCCAAACGCCAAATCCTCCATGTATATACAAAATAACTATTCCCAGGTTCGTAAATCATACTGGACAAAAACAAGACACACTCACCTTTAATGATCTTGTATGTGTCCAATTGATCCCAGCGGTGCCTCCATATTGTTCGGGAATAGTTATGTGCCTCAGGAGGATACAAAATAACTAAACAGGGCTTTTACAAAGCAACGCTTTATTAGCTAATAATTCACTTGTTTCTTTATAATAAAGAACTACAATACTATAACGAATTCAGTAATTCAAGTCATTGGTTCTTCTTCGTTCGGTCTTCTGCGCTGTTCTCATTCCGTACTCGATCATTCCATTTGGGCAGAGGTTCTCGTGGCAAGTGCTGCTGACTCAAAGTTTGCTCTGGTTTATATGGGCAAATTGGAGTTAATCCTTCGTGCGCTAAATGTTAATCCTCCGTGCGCTGAATGTTAATCCTCCGTGCGCTGAAGCTCCTTCGTCATCCACAACCGCCTCCCTGCTGGGGAGTTTCTTCACCCTCTTTGCATCCCGATGCCCAGAACAAATAGTGCTGGCTTGGGAATGTGTGTTAGCCCGGGGTCGTATTACAGGTGGACAAAAGGACTCCCAGCTTCGACAGAGCGAGATACATTCCTGACATTCTTATGACCACTTGCTAGTCCCTGCTTCCAACCAATGATTTATACTGAGTTACACTTCCACAACTCGATGGACCCCAAGGACCCAAAAGGCCAAAAAGATCTGGAGATTTTAGCTCTTACACGAGCCTCGATTTTGAATACAAAAAATATATATTCAAAAATAATTAAAACTAGAATTGCCACTTTACAACTGCTGGCAGTTTTTTTTTTTGGTTTTTTTTTGTATACAAGATCGAGGCTCGTGAAAGAGCTAACATTAATCACACAAAAAGACAAACCGACACACAAAACACAAAAAACAAGGGGAGCGGCAGACAAGATGGGGAGAGAGAGGGAAGGACACAAAAGAGAGGGGGAAGAGGGGGAAGGACACAAACACAACATTTGAGAGCAGGGACATCGGGAGGACTTGGGGGGAGGTGGGAGAGGAATAAAACATATGAACACTGCAAGGACTCTGGGGTGAATTACCGGGGGTAGAAAAGATCAAGGTTTTCGATGGGGGAAGATAAGAGATGGTGGTGAACAGCTGTTTTAAAGACCTGGAGGGAGGAGTGGGATTGAAGGGAGTGGGGGAGTTTGTTCCAGAGGCGGGAGAAAAGGGGAATGAAAGAGTGAAGGTGAGCAGAGAGCCTAGACTTTGGCAGTTTAACCATAAGAGGGTTGCAGGCAGATCTTGTGCGACCTGAAGGAATATTGGGGCGACAGAGCACAGAGAGAGCTGGGGGAGCAAGGCCGGAGAGGAGTCGGTAGAAGACAGAAAGACCACCAACCTGCCTGCGGTGAGTGAGTGAAAGGCCCTCGGAGTTGACTACATCGCAGGAGATTCCAATGATTCTGAAAGCTTTGGCCTCAACAGCGTGAAGCCGAGCAAGGTGTGAGGCAGGAGCACCAGCCCAGAGGGGGGAACAGTATTCCATTGAGCTGCGGATGAAAGCCTTGTATGTGGTGAGGAGCTCAGGTGTGCCAAGGAAGGACTTCGCACGACAGAGGATGCCCAGTCGGCGACTGGCTTTGGAGGCCAGCTTGGAAATGTGGTTTTCCCAAGAAAGATCATGGCAGATAGTGAGACCCAAAAGCTTGAGCGACAGAACTTCTTGGAGAGGATTGTTGAGAAAGTAGATGGGAGGGTTGTCCAGTCGGTCCTTTCGGAGAGACATTGTAAGAGTGTGAGATTTGTCAGGATTGAAAGACATGTTCCACTTGTTTGACCAGTCTGTGATTTTGTCCAGGTCTGCAGAGAGTGAGGAGTCTGCAGACTGCCGATCTGAGGGATGAGGAATGGAGCGACAGAGAGTAGAGTCGTCAGCAAAGAGATAGAGAGGATTTTCAAGAGAGTCAGAGAGATCATTGATGAAGATCAGAAAAAGCACAGGGCCCAGAACACTACCTTGGGGAACTCCAGCCTGAACAGGAAGAGGAGATGAGAGAAACCCATTCAGGGCCACACGTTGACTACTACGACCACAGTGATGAATGGTTTACTCCGCCTTCCCGCTTTCATACCACCCCGCTTTCATTGGACATGCTTTGACACAACCCCCTTGGATAAAACCCGATACACACACACCTACACACACACACACACGCACACACACACACGCACACACACACATCCCCCCTACCCCCACCCATACCCACGCACACACACACCCCCACACGCACATCCACACACACGCACAATTCCCCCCCCCCCCCAACACACACACACACACACACACATATATCCACAAACACGCACATATCCCCCCCCCCCCCCAACACACACACACATCCCCCCCCCCACACACACACACATCACCCCTACCCCCACCCCCACCCACACACACACACACCCCACCCCACCCCCCCCCCCCCCCCCACACACACACACATATCCATACACACACACACGTCCCCCCTTCCCCCCCCACACACAAACATACACACACCCCCACACATACCCATTCCCCACCCCACACACATCTCCCCACACACACCCCCACACATACCCATTCCCCACCACACACACACACACACACACACACACACACACACACACACACACACACACACACACACACACACATCCCCACATTCACACATCCCCACATACACACATACTTTTCGTATTATGACGTCAAAATTGAGGCAAGTGTATATTACATTACAAATTTGTGTATTTTTAAGCATGTGGGACTTGAAATAAATTTTTCAACCCCAAAAAACATTTGTTTTTTTCCTTAGGTGTACAACATGTAAAAGTGGTCCAAATATCCCAGCATTGTACTATTCAGCACACTCATTTTAGGTCGTACAAGCTGATGTGACCACTCATTCTTCTGGGAAGCATCCCCTGAACATGCTGGTTACGTTTAAAATTCACATAACTGTTTGTAAGTTCATCAATTAATAATATATAACGCGAATTGCGATTCACTGAGGAAATTTTTCTTATCGAATTTAAAGAAAAAACAGATATGTAAACCTTGATACGTATCCAACGTAACATTTTCTGAAACGTCCAACTATAACACACACGTTTGTACCATAAAAACAACATCAAAAATGTCTTTATTTAAAAATAAATAAATAAATAAACAAGGAACATTGCTGCAGATGCTCCTCTAATATACACCGCTCTAAAGGTGAAGTCCTTTTTATTCCACATGTACAACAGTGTGAACTTATTTCATATCAAAATATTAACAAGACTATTGGCAACATAGCACTTATAGAGTTATATCTCCAACCACGATATTTATGAAATCGATGCTCACTTCATTTTCACTCAAATAATGCAGTCAACTCTGCTGTGGACTGAAACTCTGCTGTGTGAAATGCGATATTTTCAAAAAAAGTCGGAATTTGGCCAAATGTGTTTTTTTCCTATGTTAATATACCTCAGCCATTGACAAATCTTAAATTACAATTTTATTTGAGATTCAAATTACCCCGTGAGATCGTGTCGAACGATGCCTGCACGTCTGGACATGTGATAAATAATTAATTGCCCACTGGCGAAGACTCTTCTTCTTCACGCAATAACAACTTCCAGCTTCCAGACCATACATCCAATCATCTTGAAATTTTGCACACTTGTTACTCTTCATGACTTCCACTATAGTATGAAGTTTGACGTCGATCAATGAAGCAGTTCAAGAGATATAAATGTTTTTAATATTTTCGTTTAATTAAAGATATCTGCCAAACCACTTGACCTATCGCAAATTCCAAAAGGGCATTATAGTAGACTGATATGCTGAACACATCTGTGAAGTTTCCCCTTGATTGGATCACAAATGAGGTAGGACCTAGGTTTTAAAGTTTTATGCTGAAAAACGTCATAACTCTGAAACCATGTGACACATGACATCATGCTCGCTGCCTTTTTTGCTTCGAAAATCTCTCAAATCTCAAAAATATAATCCACTTTACAAGTCTCCAAAATAGAACCATAGAACCCACATTACGAGTCTCCATAATAGAACCCACTTTTCGCGTCTCCATAACAGAACCCGCTTTTTGCATATCCGTAATAGAACCCGCTTTTCGCGGCTCCATAATAGAACGCGCTTTTTGCGTCTCCATAATAGAACTCGCTTTTCACGTCTCCATAATAGAACCTGCTTTGAGTCTCCATAATAGAACCCGCTTTTCGAGTCTCCATAATAGACCCGCTTTGAGTCTCCATCATAGAAGCCGCTTTTCAAGTCTCCATAATAGAACCCCCTTTTTAAATATCCAAAATAGAACCCACTTTTGGTGTCTCCATAATAGAACCCGCTTTTAGAGTCTCCATAATAGAACCCGCTTTCCGCGTCTCCATAATAGAACCCGCTTTTTAAATATCCAAAATGGAACCCACTTTTTGTGTCTCCATAATAGAACCCGCTTTTCGAGTCTCCATAATAGAACCCGCTTTTCGCGTCTCCATAATAGAACCCCCTTTTTAAATATCCAAAATGGAACCCACTTTTCGTGTCTCCATAATAGAACCCGCTTTTTGCGTCTCCATAATAGAACCCGCTTTTCACGTCTCCATAATAGAACCCTCTTTTTTCATATCCAAAATAGAACCCTCTTTTTTAATATCCAAAATAGAACCCGCGTTTCACGTCTCCATAATAGAACCCGCTTTTCGAGTCTCCATAATAGAAGCTGCTTTTCGAGTCTCCATAATAGAACCCCCTTTTTTAATATCCAAAATAGAACCCGCTTTTTGCGTGTCCATAATAGAACCCGCTTTTCGCGTGTCCAAAATAGAACCCACTTTTCGTGTGTCCAAAATAGAACCCGCTTTTCGCATCTCCAAAATAGAACCCGCTTTTTGCGTCTCCAAAATAGAACCCACTTTTCACTTCTCCAAAATAGAACTCGCTTTTCGTGTCTCCAAAATAGAACCCGCTTTTCGCGTCTCCAAAATAGAACCCGTTTTTCGCGTCTCCAAAATAGAACCCGCTTTTCGCGTCTCCAAAATAGAAGCCGCTTTTCGCATCTCCATAATAGAACCCGCTTTTCGCCTCTCCATAATAGAATCCGCTTTTCGCCTCTCCATAATAGAATCCGCTTTTCGCGTCTCCATAATAGAACCCGCTTTTTGCGTCTCCATAATAGAACCCACTGTGGAATTATAAAGGACATGTCTAGGCGAGTTATTGCCAACAGTTAAAATTGTATTAAAGACAGAATGTGCTTTCAAAGTGTGCAGTCTGAGCAAAGCAGTGAATATGGAACCAGGACGACAATCGGCCATCTGTAAAATAACCTTTGCCCTTTAGTGGAGAGCCCCAAGGGCAGAGTGTTGACTCAGCCCAGGTTTGAATGCATTCGGCAATTAGTGAGATTGAACACGTCAAAGAAGATTGACCTGTAGCGGCTAAAACAATGGTTTCTTCTCCGGCTGTATGTGATAGTTATGTATGGTAAACTTCTTAGTCGCTTCATTATGGAACCCAGATGGGCTCTGGCGCCAAGAAGTCTGATCTGGCCAAGCTTTGTGGTGACCTCAAAATTCCAACTGAACAAGATCAAAGCAGCCGGGACTTATATAACAAGAACACTCCGAGGCTTCGAGAGATAATTCTTTCCACGGAACGACATGTCGTATTCTGTCTGTAATTTGTGTAAAGTATAACTGTGGAACCTCTCCGCAATGATTGAATAAATGATTGGAACTCGGTTGAAGCCTCTTTAATTGTTATATTGAGAGGTCTCGCTGTGAAGTAGTTTGTAATAGTCAACAACAGAATTACAACCCAGTCACAACAGTTGGTGGCTTTCGTACGGGGATCGGCTGAACGAGATTGACAGACGGCCAGCCCAAACTCGAGGTGTTCAAGGTAAAATCATGAATGCGCTTCTGTCTCTTGTCAATCTTTACAGCACGATGCAAAAAGAACCTGCCAAGTTATTATCTCATTGCGTTTGTGTGTCTAAATGTTGTGATGCATCAAGGGTAAGACCTAGTTAGGTGACGTGCTCCACACGGAGACCCGCTAGTCTTAATTGTCAGTAAAGGTGTTGCACTCCAAGCTTGGTGATGTTTAATCTGTTTAAAACAGAATGGAGATCCGTTGGATGTTATTGAAGAATCTCTAATCTTACGACAAAGAAAAAACTCCTCCTTTGTTTCTCACACAATGTTTTATTAAAACTGAAAAGGGTTGTTACATGAACGTACTTATTCAAGATATTGACTAATTAATGAACTAACTAAACATAACGAAGCCTCGTTCTTGCCGGTCGTGGCACCCCAGATCTTCTTCTGTGCGCAGATCTTCTCCGTTCCTTGGCCAGCGCGTGTTTTCCTCGAAGTCCCTTTCTTATATAATAAATGCTTATTTCCTTATATGAGCATGGAATTCAGGACTCCGCACAGGGCCCTCCTGCCCAGACAGTGAGACACTCTGGTTTCTATCTTGGAGAGTTCTAAGAGCTTTTAAACAGCTGTTATCAGTTAAAATGGTAAAGCACTTCTTATCTATTCTCTGTAGGTCACTCCCTCTTGACCTGCCTGAACAGGAATGCACTTAGCTCCTCCAGGTTTCATTTCTACAGAGTTACACAGAAAAACACATTATGGAAAAGAATGATAGTATACAAATAATATACAAATATATTTGTATACTTCCACAATCCCTCATTTTTTTCTTTTTGTTTATATTAATCATTAATCTAAACATCAACCTATTAATATTCGAACCATAAATTTGGTAATCCAATTTTCCCATACATAAGGCATACACCGTCATTCTGGAAGAATATGATCACAAAACATTTCTCTTTCCATATTGATAATGCAATTCACTTCATTTGCATAAAGCATACAACACTTCACCTTTACCAAAACACAATAATTTCAGTTCACCATTAAAATAATAAAGCATCTGTAACATTTGGCAATACGTGTTGCTTTGACACAAATGTTGACTTTTTGTTGAAAAGAAGGGGCTGATCACTCGTGTTTGAAATTCAAGTATGAAACATTTTCTTCTGATGTCTTCATGGCACCCACACTATTTTGCGTAGGATTTTCTGCTGTTGTGATAGCTGGGTGGAGTCACAAACTGACCCTGCTCTGCATGTAACATTCTTGCCACTCTTGCTGTGAGCCATAGTAGATTTTAACAAAGCCTTCATCCAGTTGTCGTTGACTTGCCTCCTCACTCATCATGAGTATGGAGCAAGTATTGATGTGATGTTGATTGGCCAGCAAGATGTGGAACAGGGATGCCGGATGCATCCACAATGATGTTGGGACCATGGTACTCAAGTTGTCCATGGTCCATACCAGGAGCAACCAGCAGAATCATGCACAGCTGTTGTGGAGGAAAAAGCACAGCCGTTCGCTTGCAACTCCATGCTGGCTCTCCTGGAAGTTGGTGAAGTAATAACACACGTCACTGCATCCCGGGGAAGTTTCAGGTAAAATGTCGTCGTCCTGTAATTGCTGACGTGATGAATGTTCGAGGCATTCAAACAAAAGTAAGTGATCGCCCTTCTTCCATATGTTGCAGTGTGATCCAGGCAAATTGTCACATAAATTTCCCTTGGTGAAGGTAAACATCCATCTCCAAGTTACACAGGAGAATGTCTTCATCATTCTTTGAGAAGGAGGGTGTATGCCAAGATTAACTTCATTTTTAGCCACAAATTTTCTTTCTCGAACTTCTTCGCAATTCCGTTAGCACTCATTTGAGATGTGATCTGGTCTTTCCTTTACTCTGCCACATTTATATCTGCTCACCACACAGATTGAATCAGATAGGGTACATCTTATCATAAAATCACCATATTTTAACTCATCATATATTTCTTATAACAGTTTCCTATTTCCATTTGTTGTTTCCCTTAAAACATTCAAAAGTTATATTCATTTATATGGGTCACACAAATAATATTCAAATCAGGTATATTTTGACTACTAAACTAAGAATAACATTTAAAATTGCTTTCAAATCAGTATCGTTTGAAAATTAAACTCATGCAGTTATTTTAACACTACTGCAAGGAAATAAATGCATTAATAATGAGTGTATATAATTAAAATCACAAACAGGAATATCTAATTCCCAACAAATCTTGCAAACAAGCAAACTATGCATAATGTATTATTATCATAGTCCTCCCCACTTTTTTCTCTTTAACAGTGTAATTTATGGTGATATGAGTTCACTGATCTGATAAACTGACGCATTTCATAACATTTTCATCATGCCATCATCTTAACTCTACTGTACTCATTTGCAACATTACTTGATTCAATCATTTAATCCCGGTATTATTCATATCATCATAAAATCTTTCTATTTTGGGTCCATATTTGTTTCTATTCTTATCAATCTCCTATGGTTTATCAATTCGTTCCAAAATACCGCAACCAAAGGTTTTAACCAAAGCTCTACCAAACTATTTCCAATGTGAACTCAAAATGCCAGTGAAACAATGATTCGAAGAATTAACTTCAAGGGGTCAATAAATTCATTTTATAACCAGATCTAATTTTCCCATCCAATAGTTTGCCTTGCCAAATGTCATATTATAACACTTTAATAAACCTTTAGAAAATGTTTCCCATCTCAACAAATTCCCTTTTACAAATAGCCATGTGTAAATTACGTATTTAAACTACAATTTTCTCTCAATGTGTTTGGCCTAAATGGCCGCAAAAGTGGCTGCCAACATGCAGTACCTTTTTTTATTCCATTTTGTGTATCTAGCAATCAAGTGCTCGTCCACATAAGACCTCCTCCAAAATGTTGTTTTTAAAAACAAATCTGGGATTTCTGATAACATGGATGCACACTCTCAGGACCTTTTAGGCTGCTGTTAACAATCCACTTATGATAAATTAATTCCTTTACCCACAATCAAATAATTAACACAAATTGAGGATATTATCCCGATCACATTCATTTATAGATTCATTATGTTGGATCTAATTTTTTTTTTTTTCCCTCTGCTATAAGGAAGAACAATAGCTCTTATAAGTCTTTGTAATATCTCACTTAAATTACCCAGCATTGAAGAATTTATATACTATCCAATCCCCTTCTGTTTACCAGTAACTTTGCTGAAACTCCATAACTTAATTTGGTGAATCCCATGTGCACAGCTACCACTTATTGAAACCCCTACTTTTGTAGAAAATATCCAAATAAGTGGTTTTACGCCCCCTAACTGTTGCTCATCCATTTCTATGCAACTACTGAATACGACTGACACCAGTATGCCAATATAGGTGTGCCAGATTAACAAATATGTCGCAAGTACATGTAACATCGCATTCTGAGGTTAAATAACATAACAGCGCGTTCATGTCTGCCCCTTGGTTCTAAGATTCACAATGCATTCTGTCTTAAAACTCACAATAGTTCAATTCAGCAAAATTTTCGTTACTATATACCCATATCATCTATGCCTAAGACACATCCATACATACAGCACAATTTATATGCTGATAAAAGTCAAGTTTATATATGTCAAAAATCCGTGAGTAGAGTACTCTGGGAAGTCAGTGTAAGACCTCTTCCAAATTTGGCTAATTTTGTACTCCTCATTTTGTCATGAAGCTCATACCCTCTTTTTCACTTCCGGTCTTGCCGGTGAGGTTTTCGTTTATTCGCAGCAGTGTAAGACCTCTTCCAAATTTGGATAATTTTGTACTCCCTCATTTTGTCATGAAGCTCATATCCTCTTTTCCGCTTCCGGTCTTGCCGGCGAGGTTTTCGTTTATTCGCAGCTGTCCACACTCTCCATCGAAATCGAAGTAAAGTAATTGTTCCCATTTGTATTTTCGTTATAACTGTATTTATTTTATGGTGTTGTACGTATCGTGTGTCCCGAGGAAGATTTTCGGTGCAAATCTTTCATACCTGTAGAGTAAATCGTGCCATGTCTTTTGAGGCCTTGTACAGTGTCCAACCTTGAGGCTTCGTTTTCCTCTCAGCGGTCCGTCTTTTGTGCTCCAATAACTTTCGTTCTCTGCTTTTCCCAGTCTTTTCACCCCATAGCCTACTTCCTTGTTTAAAATCGACTCAAAATAAAACCCCAAAAAAACATTTCCTTCTCTGTTCTTATTCCTTGTTCTCATTCGTTTATTTGTTCGTTCGTTCTTCGAACAACGTTCACTGTTATTACTGTTACTGTAATAACAGTTATTACTGTTCACTGTTAACGTTCACTGTATTAACCTTAACATGTTTACACTTTCCCCTCAAGTTCTGTATTCCGTCATCTATTATAACACCTTTTTCTTCCTCTTCTTTAAAAGGCTGCTTTCGACTTGCTCACCAAATCTATCCATCCCAAAAAAAAATTCCATCTCTTTCAGTGCCTCTTTTCTACATTCCCTAAACTCTTCTGCACTCCAGCCTCCCTCCAGCGTCCTTAAACGTATTTTTGACTCGAAGGTCACAAGAAACTCATTTTGCAATAAATGTTCGTTTCCCATTAATCGTACACTTTCTAAAATCCAATCTCACCCCTCCCTTCCAAATCTTCCCCATAACCCCTCCCATCCAAATCTTCCTAATCACCCATCCCTTTCAAATCTCCCCCCTTGCCCCTTCTCTCCTAAACTCCCCCCACACCCCTCCCCTCCAAGACTCCCCCTCGCCCCTCCCCTCATAGACTCCCCCCTCACCCCTCCCCTCCAAATCTCCCCCATATCCCATCCCTTTCAAATCCCTCCCCTTGTCCCTTCCCTCCTAAACTCCCCCCTCGCCCCTCCCTTTCAAATCTCCCACCCTCATTTCTTCTCAATTTCCCCCCTCTCACTCCCCCTCCTCAAAGCGTCCTCCCCGCTTCTTCCCTCTTCCAACTCTCACCTCCATCTCCCCCAACCTTCTGCCTCGCTCTTCCCCCTCCTCAAATAACACCTCATTGTGCCTCACCCAATCACCATCAAACCTTTTGTCCGTCCATCCTTCCCTTTCTCCGAGCTATTCTGAAATCTCTGACACACCTTCAACAGTTCTCCCTACCTCTTCCACCTCTTCCACATCTTACCCTACCCCTCCTCCCCCCTGTTCTGTATCCGACGCTCCCCCTTCCTCTTCATTAACGGTATGGACCTCAAACATCCGGGGCCTTCGTTCAAACTCAACTGATCTCTCCATACAGGTTTCTTCTGTCAAACCAGATGTGATCTGCTTAACAGAAACTTTCCTCCTTCATGATGTCTCTGATTCCTTAGTATCTCTCCCGGGTTACTCCCTCCTCCGGTATGATAGACCTGAGCCTCGTCCTGGAGGTGGGGTTGCTATCTTTATCAAAAACTCTCTTCCTCACTCGCCCTGCACTCTCTCCACCTCACCCCCAGGAATACCTCTGGCTACGGCTTCCCCTTCGCTCCCACCTCTTGTTCATATGTGTGTTGTACCGTCCACCAAACAGTGATGACTCCATCTACATCTCGCTGTCTGATAATATGGACCAACTTCTGTCTACTCATCCTAACTCTCTCTTCCTCATATGTGGTGATTTCAATTGTCACCATGCCAGTTGGCTGGGTGTGGGTACCTCTCTCACCAGGCATGGCTCCTCAGCAAAGGACTTCTGCGACTCACTGGGACTGACACAATCTGTCAATTTCCCGACCCGGATCTCAGTAAACGGAGCATCTTCTCTTCTGGACTTGGTTATGACTAACTTCCCTGAAAATGTCTGCTGCTCTTCTTCTGCTCCAATCGGCTCATCTGATCATGTGCTTGTTAAAGTGGACATCTCTCTGACCATTCTCATGGAGCCTCCTCAGCGTCGACGAGTCTGGCATTTCACTCAGGCCAACTGGCACGGTCTTCAAGCAGCCATCAATCATCTGGACTGGTCTCCCATCTCTACCACCTCTGACATCAACTCATCCTGGGAATTCTTCCAAAGTAAATTGCTCTCTCTCATGCACAGATTTATCCCATCTCGTCTTCAGTTGTCATACCCTTCCTCCCGTCCATGGTACACGGAATCTTGTGGTGAGGCTGTTGCCCAGAAACAACTTGCCTTAGTCTCCTGGAAAGCAAATCCAACGGAAGGAAATCTCATTTCCTTTCACAAAGCCCGAAACAAGTGTGTGTCCAACCTCAGGAGAGCTAGGAAACAATATCTCTCCGTTCTCAAGACCGAACTCTCTTATCTTTCTTCCTCTTTCAAATCCTGGTGGCGTCTGGTCAAATCTGTTTCTGGTGTTTGTTCCCCCTCCATCCCCTCCCTTACCTCAAACGGCTACACAGCTGACTCCGCACGTGAAAAAGCTGAATGCCTCAACTCTGTGTTTGCCTCTAAATCTTGTGTCCCAAACCCATCCTTCTCTGTACCCACCGTACCCAGTCGTACTCAGCTGCTCCTGGACTCCGTGTCCTTTCCTCCTGACAAGGTGGAAAAGTTTCTGTCAACCCTCGACTCTGATTCTGCAACTGGACCTGACGGCATCAGCCCACGGGTCCTAAAATCCTGTTCCTCCGCCCTTTCACTCCCTCTCTCTGTTCTCTTCACCCTCTCGTTTGCTCAAGGTCAACTTCCATCTGCTTGGAAATCAGCCAACATCACCGCTTTGCACAAAAAAGGTCCAAAAACAGATCCCAGCAACTACAGACCAATCAGCCTTCTCCCAATTATCAGCAAAGTCATGGAATCCATCATTGCTTCGGACATGAAATCTTTCCTCTTCTCCAATGGCTTGATCTCTGATCATCAATTTGGTTTCAGACCAGGTCACTCTACTCTGGACATGCTGCTTCTGCTGTCTCAACAATGGCTGGATGTCCTCAATGCCAAACAGGAAATTAGAGCTGTCTCCCTCGACATATCACGTGCCTTCGATACGGTCTGGCACCCCGCTCTGCTCACCAAACACTCCTCCTTTGGTATCCATGGAAATCTCCACGCATGGCTGGCGGACTTCCTCTCTCGTCGTAGTCAACGTGTGGCCCTGAATGGGTTTCTCTCATCTCCTCTTCCTGTTCAGGCTGGAGTTCCCCAAGGCAGTGTTCTGGGCCCTGTGCTTTTTCTGGTCTTCATCAATGATCTCTCTGACTCTCCTGAAAATCCTCTCTATCTCTTTGCTGATGACTCCACTCTCTGCCGCTCCATTCCTCATCCCTCAGATCGGCAGTCTGCAGCCTCCTCACTCTCTGCAGACCTGGACAAAATTACAGACTGGGCAAACAAGTGGAACATGTCTTTCAATCCTGACAAATCTCACACTCTTACGATGTCTCTCCGAAAAGACCGACTGGACAACCCTCCCATCTACTTTCTGAATAATCCTCTCCAAGAAGTTCTGTCACTCAAGCTTTTGGGTCTCACTATCTGCCATGATCTTTCCTGGGAAAACCACATTTCCAAGCTGGCCTCCAAAGCCAGTCGCCGACTGGGCATCCTCCGTCGTGCGAAGTCCTTCCTTGGCACACCTGAGCTCCTCACCACATTCAAGGCTTTCATCCGCAGCTCAATGGAATACTGCTCTCCCCTCTGGGCTGGTGCTCCTGCCTCACACCTAGCTCGTCTTCACGCTGTTGAAACCAAAGCGTTCAGAATCATTGGAATCTCCCGTGATGACGCTATCTCCGAGGGCCTTTCACTTACTCACCGCAGGCAGGTTGGTGGTCTTTCCGTCTTCTACTGACTCCTCTCCGGCCTTGCTCCCCCAGCTCTCTCCGGGCTCTGTCCCCCAAATATTCCTGCAGGTCGCACAAGATCTGCCTGCAACCCTCTTATGGTTAAACTGCCAAAATCAAGACTCTCTGCTCACCTTCACTCCTTCATTCCTCTTTTCTCCCACCTCTGGAACAAACTCCCTCACTCTCTTCAATCCCACTCCTCCCTCCAGGTCTTTAAAACGGCTGTTCACCACCATCTCTTATCTTCCCTAATGCAAAACCTTGATCTTTTCTACCCCCGCTAATTTCACCCCAAATCCACTTTTTTGAGGTGACTTTTGTCTTCTTTCCTGGAAGTCCTTGGTGTCCTTGCGTTTTATACCTATCCTGCCTCCCCCCAGGCCCTCTGCCTCCCACACATCTCCCGATGTCCCTGCCCTCAAATGTTGTGTTTGTGTGCTTCCTCCCCTTCTCTCCCCATCTTGTCGACCGCTCCCCTTTTTATATACTTTGTTTGCTTGTTTGTTTGATTTGTTTGTTTGATAAATGTTAGCTCTTTCACGAGCCTCGACTCTGTATACAAAATAAATAAATAAATACAAATCCATACATTGAAATTACCCCTTCGGTTCCCACAATAATTTATCCATATTTAACAATACATCCATTTACATGTCAGTCGACCACTGACCTATCAATCATACAAAAGAATAGTCCAAAATGCCCACCTGATGATCATGTGACGCTTGTCACTTGGTTTCCAAAAAATTTACAAAGCAATGTTCCACACTTTTAAGAAAAAAAATTTAATAATTGTTTTGCCCAAAATGCTCCCTAAAGCCACATTTATAATTGGCAAATATGAAGCTTCCAGAATGAACTCTAATTCTGGATCTTTTAATTCACGTTCCAAAAATATCCAATTTTGGCATTTGATCAATTAATTATTAATTCGCTAACAAGCAAAAAGTAAAATCATTCTTGCTCCGATAACTTTTCAGACACAAGAAGCATCAACAGTTATTTATGTTGGTCTAATGATTTAATCTGTTGAGGCCAATCGTCATTTGGGATCTGCAGCAATGAAGGCCTAATCGTTATCTGAGGTACCGGTAAGCACTGGTACCCTTGAACTTGGTTTGTCCTTGCGCAATTGTCTTTTATTGACATACGGACATCTTCTTTTCCACTGTCCCATTTCTCCACAATTGAAACACCGGTTTCTGCCATTGCCTGGTCTGTCCACCTGTTCACTTGCATTGCTGGGCTGCATCTCTGGATCCCTGGGTCGCCACTGCGATCTCTGGTTATCTCCTGAACCATAAAAAAAATTCTCTGTACTGTTCGTTTTGGGGAGACAAATGGGAATCAGATGGAACAACTGTCACTTTTATTCCTATTTTCGAGGGCAGTTGTGCATTTATCTCCTGAAATCTCTTTGTCTGGTGCTTCTGTCTGGCAACAGAAGATCTCTTTGTCTGGTGCTTCTAACAAATTGGAAGATTGTCTCAAACTGTTTCATGTAGTTGAGGATGAAGTGCTGGATCTTGTTTGTATTGCCTTCAAATTGTTCAAGTATTTTGAATGTATCTCTAGATTCGAACATTGCCATCGCTTTTGTGACAGCACTGTTCAAATCTTTCCCTCTTCCTGTGCTCATGCTGACGTCACTCTGATTTGCCTCTCCCAGATGTGTAGACGATTCGTTCAGGAATGCCTTTTCTTCGGGTTCTGTTGTCAGGAAGTTTTGAAAGTACAGACTGTATAGGGCAATCAAAGTGACTATGTGTGCTTCCAGTGATCGATACAAATGTTTCCCATTGAGAATTTGGGTCACAGTTGCAGGTGAGTAGAGCCCAGCTTCTGCCCAAGCCTGATCAATTCTACTCCCCTCCACATATTTTCCCAATGCAGGCAATGCCCAGAACACAACATGCAGTTCACCGGGACGAAATATATATATTTTTTGTTTTTTTTGTATACAGAATCGAGGCTCGTGAAAGAGCTAACATTTATTTCACAAACAAATCAAACAGACAAACAAAATATATAAAAAGAGGGAGCGGAAGACAAGATGGGGAGAGAAGGGGAAGCACACAAACACAACATTTGAGAGCAGGGAGATGTGTGGGAGGGAGAGGGCTTGGGGGGAGGAGGCGTGGGAAGGGGAGGGGGGGGGGAGAAGTATAAAACACAAGGACACCAAGGACTTCCAGGACAGAAGTTGGTATTTCAAAAAAGTGGATTTGGGGTGAAATTAGCGGGGTTAGAAAATATCAAGGTTTTGGATGGGGGAAGATAAGAGATGGTGGTGAACAGCTGTTTTATAGACCTGGAGGGTGAAGTGAGATTGAAGAGAGTGAGGGAGTTTGTTCCAGAGGTGGGAGAAAAGAGGCATGAAGGAGTGAAGGTGAGCAGAGAGTCTTGATTTTGGCAGTTTAACCATAAGAGGGTTGCAGGCAGATCTTGTGCGACCTGTAGGAATATTTGGGGGACAGAGACCAGAGAGAGCTGGGGGGTCAAGGCCAGAGAGGAGTGAGTAGAAGACGGAAAGACCACCAACCTGCCTGCGGTGAGTGAGTGAAAGGCCCTTGGAGTAAGCTTCATCGCGGGAGATTCCAATGAGTCTGAACGCTTTGGTTTCAACAGCGTGAAGACGAACTAGGTGTGAGGCAGGAACACCAGCTCAGAGGGGAGAGCAGTATTCAATTGAGCTGCGGATGAAAGACTTGTATGTGGTGAGGAGCTCAGGTGTGCTAAGGAAGGACTTCGCACGATGGAGGATGCCCAGTCGGCGACTGGCTTTGGAGGCCAGATTTGAAATGTGGTTTTCCCAGGAAAGATCATGGCAGATAGTGAGACCCAAAAGCTTGAGTGACAGAACTTCTTGGAGAGGATTATTCAGAAAGTGGATGGGAGGGTTGTCCAGTCGGTCTTTTCGGAGAGACATCGTAAGAGTGTGAGATTTGTCAGGATTGAAAGACATGTTCCACTTGTTTGCCCAGTCTGTGATTTTGTCCAGGTCTGCAGAGAGTGAGGAGGCTGCAGACTGCCGATCTGAGGGATGAGGAATGGAGCGACAGAGAGTAGAGTCATCAGCAAAGAGACAGAGAGGATTTTCAAGAGAGTCAGAGAGATCATTGATGAAGACCAGAAAAAGCACAAGGCCCAGAACACTGCCTTGGGGAACTACAGCCTGAACAGGAAGAGGAGATGAGAGAAACCCATTCAGGGCCACACGGTGACTACGACTAGAGAGGAAGTCCGCCAGCCATGCTTGGAGATTTCCAGGGATACCAAAGGAGGAGAGTTTGGTGAGCAGAGCGGGGTGCCAGACCGTATCCAAGGCACGTGATATGTCAAGGGAGACTGCTCTAATTTCCTCTTTGGCATTGAGGACCTCCATCCATTGTTGAGAAAGCAGAAGCAGCATGTCCAGAGTAGAGTGACCTGGTCTGAAACCAAATTGATGATCAGAGATCAAGCCATTGGAGAAGAGAAAAGATTTCATATCCGAAGCAATGATGGATTCAATGACTTTGCTGATAATTGGGAGCTTTGGCCTATCTTGACGGTTTGACCTATGTTGATCAAAAAAACAGTTGGTGGTTGAATTCTGTGAGACTGCTCACCAAACTCTCCTCCTATGGTATCCATGGAAATCTCCATGCATGGCTTGCGGACTTCCTCTCTGGTAGTGGTCAACGTGTGGCCCTGAATGGATTTCTCTCATCTCCCCTTCCCGTTCAGGCTGGAGTTCCCCAAGGCAGTGTGCTGGGCCCTGTGCTTTTTCTGGTCTTTATCAATGATCTCTCCGACTCTCTGGAAAATCCTCTGTATCTCTTTGCTGATGACTCCACTCTCTGCCGCTCCATTCCTCTTCCCTCAGATCGGCATCTGCAGCCTCCTCACTCTCTGAAGACCTGGACAAAATCACAGACTGGTCAAACATGTGGAACATGTCTTTCAATCCTGACAAATCTCACACTCTTACTATGTCTCTCCGAAAAGATCGACTGGACAACCCTCCCATCTACTTTCTCAACAATCCTCTCCAAGAAGTTCTGTCGCTCAAGCTTTTGGGTCTCACCATCTGCCATGATCTTTCTTGGGAAAACCACATTTCCAAGCTGGCCTCCAAAGCCAGTCGCCGACTGGGCATCCTCCGTCGTGCGAAGTCCTTCCTAGGCACACCTGAGCTCCTCACCACATACAAGGCTTTCATCCGCAGCTCAATGGAATACTGTTCTCCCCTATGGGCTGGTGCTCCTGCCTCACACCTGGCTCGGCTTCACGCTGTTGAATCCAAAGCTTTCAGAATCATTGGAATCTCCCGCGATGAAGCTATCTCTGAGGGCCTTTCACTCACTCACCACAGGCAGGTAGGTGGTCTTTCTGTCTTCTACCGACTCCTCTCCGGCCTTGCTCCCCCAGCTCTCTCTGTGCTCTGTCCCCCAAATATTCCTACAGGTCGCACAAGATCTGCCAGCCACCCTCTGATGGTTAAACTGCCGAAATCTCGGCTCTCTGCTCACCTTCACTCTTTCATTCCTCTTTTCTCCCGCCTCTGGAACAAACTCCCACACTCACTTCAATCACACTCCTCCCTCCAGGTCTTCAAAACAGCTGTTCACCACCATCTCTTATCTTCCCCCATCCAAAACCTTGATCTTTTCTACCCCCACTAATTCACCCCAGATCCACCTTGTTTGAAATTCCAACTTCTTTCCTGGAAGTCTTGGCAGTGTCCATATGTTTTATACCTCTCCCACCCCCCCCCCCCCTTCCCATGCCTTCCCCCCAAAGCCCTCTCCCTCCCACAGTTCTCTCGATGTCTCCATGTCTCTCGGTCCCTGCTCTCAAATGTTGTGTTTGTGTCCTTCCCCCTCTCTCCCCATCTTGTCTAACGCTCCCGATGTTACTTGTTTTGTGTGTCTGTTTGTCTTTCTGTGTGATTAATGTTCGCTCTTTCACGAGCCTCGATCTTGTATACAAAAAAAACAAAAAAAACAAAAAAAAAAAACTTTTTTCAAATTTCTAAAATCCTCAATTTTCATCCGATTGACTTGAAAATTGAATGGGATTTACATATAATCTAACAGAATTCAACCACAAACTATTTTTTTGATCAACATAGGTCAAACCGTCAAGATAGGCCAAGGGTCAACAACTTTTTTCAAATTTCTAAAATCCTCAATTTTCACCCGATTGACTTGAAAATTGAATGGGATTTACATATGAGCGAACAGAATTCAACCACCAACTATATTTTTGATCAACGTAGGTCAAACCGTCAACATATGCCAAAGGTCAACAACTTTTTTCAAATTTCTAAAATTCTCAATTTTCATCCGAATGACTTGAAATCTGAATAGGATTTTCATATCCGCCAACTGAAACCAACCACCAACTATTTTTTTATCAACATAGGCCAAAAGGTCAACATCCGCCAAAATGTCAACATCGGTCAAATTTGTAAAACGAGCAACGGCACCCACCCTATGGGCGGGGGCTTCAAATGGGAGGCCCAAATGGAAAGGTAAATTCTTAATGTAATTAACCAAATGTCCGTCCGTCTGTGTGACAGGCCACGTCTGTCTTTCGTCTGTCTAAATGTCTGTCTGTCGTCTGTCTGTCCGTTCGAAGGTACCGTAAAAACTGCTGAACCGATCGCAACGATATTTTGGGTGGATAATGCTGGGATCTCCAGGAGTAAAATAGGCTATTTAGTTTTCCCAATTTCAGCAATTTCAGTCAATTTTCAACCGATTAACTTAATTTGAAGAAGATTTGCATATCAGATCACATAATTCAACCACTAACTATTTGTGAAGTCAAAAGGATGCTTTTCCGAGCGCCATTCTACTTTGTTCTCTTTTACCAAGTGTCGCTCTTTGAGTGATTTTTCATTTGTCTGTCTGTTTGTTTGTTTACTTCCGACACCAAAGGTGGATTCTTCACCATTGAGAGATCGGGTGAAAACAGATATCTTACTATATTTCACCAAATGTCTGTCTGTCTGTCTGTCTGTCTGTTCGAGGGTACCGTAAAAACTGCTGAAACGATCGCAAAGATATTTTGGGTGTATAATCCTGGGATTCGCAGGAGTAAAATAGGCTATTTAGTTTTCCCAATTTCAGCTTTAGTCTCCAGCATTCTCAGGTTTGGACGCCCGCATAACATTCGCGTTTGCATGACGTTCATTGCGACGTCTTCTTACGTCGAGCAACGGTACCCACCCTATGGGCGGGGCTTCAATTGGGAGGCCCAAATGAAAAGGCTAAATATCGGAAATTGAAGCCTTTTTTTCTTTTAAATGATTTTTATAAACATCCGCCATGCGGAAACGTCATGCGGGAGCAAGTATCAGCAGGATGTGGCAGTGTGGCAGCCCATGTTTGCACCGATCGCTGCACCGTGTGCCGCACAAACGACTGCACCGATCGCTGCACTGTGTGCTGCACAAACGGTTGCACCAATCGCTGCACCGTGTCCCACACAAACGGCTGCACCGATCGCTGCACCGCGTGCCGCACAAACGGCTGCACCGTGTGCCGCACAAACGGCTGCACCGATCGCTGCACCATGTGCCGCACTAACGGCTGCACCGATCGCTGCACTGTGTGCTGCACAAACGACTGCACCGATCGCTGCACCGTGTGCCGCACAAACGACTGCACCGATCGCTGCACCGTGTGCAGCACAAACGGCTGCACCGTGTGCCGCACAAACGACTGCACCGATCGCTGCACTGTGTTTCGCACAAACGGTTGCACCGTGTGCCGCACAAACGACTGCACCGATCGCTGCACAACTGCATTGATCGGATGTGGCGTGAAGGAGGATCTGCACTTCGGCGTGAAGGAGGATCAGATCTAACAGATCGCTGTCTCCATCGATCTTGCCAAGGCCGTAACACCTGTCGGCTCAAAAGCCTTTTCACTGTTGATTTGGTACAGTTACACGTATCGGGAATTCGGTACACGTATCGGGAGTACATACGACATGGCGGATGTGAACACTATTATCGATCACGATTCACAATCACGATCATCACGATCATTGTGTATCGATGACTATTTGAAACACGATGAAATAATATTTACCGATATGAACAGTGATGTGGCTTTTATTGAAATTCTCAAGATACTGTTTAGATTTTGATGATTCGCGTGTGATATGATTCAACGAATGTTTATATGAATCGTTTAAAACAAAAAAAGACTCAATTTCTGATATTTTCCCATCGCCATATCCAGATTCGCCACGGACCCACCATCGATGTTTCTCTACGTGAACGTGCCCGTTTGTTTGCGAACAGGTACGTTTTTCATGGAAGTCCTTCACGAACTTGCTGTCCATGTCTGACGTGCGAATGAAGGTGCGACAGGAATGTGGAATTTATTGGTTTCATGCTTTAGCATTCACTGTATCTGCATCGCCTGTTTGCCTCTGGCCTCCCACCTGTGCGTAGCAGGGGTATTTCTCTCGTATAACATGATGTCAAAATAAGTTATGGACGAGTTATGAATAAACTTGGTGGACGTGTTGGTTCGGTGACAAGAACAATAGATTTTGGTTCATGTCCGAATCCAGATCCGGCCTATCAGTGGATACAAAACGTAAACTGTTCACCTGTGGAGGTATGCCCTCCACCGAGTGCCTTGCTTTTCTCTGCAATCGTTGGTCTGATTGACAGGAAGTTTTCAGCACAGGTGCGCCCCTTTTTATAGAATTATGATGTGAAAGGGAAGAGAGAATTATGTTGTGAATGCAGTAAATTATGTTGTGGTTTTTAATTTAACAACGTTATTGTTGATGTACTGTACGATGGAGTCTTGCTTGACGACAATGCACCACGTGGTAACAACGGAGATGTGACGACACAATAATCAGGTTTGGTTCAACTTAAAACTGGTAACCTAGCAATAATCCCACATGATGTATGACGTCACAATAATCGGCTTTAATGCAACAAACAGCTGGTTACGTTGCTCGTTCTTTGAACGTGAGCAGGTATTGGACGGTTTTCCTGAAGCACCTGTTATTTTTCGATTACGAAAGAGAATGCAACGAAGGTAACGTGCCTTACACGGTTTTGTTTCTCATCATCAAATGAATTTAATCTTTTAATGTCGAGTTTAACCATAACTCAGGTGGGAGAGGTGTAAAACACATGGACACTGCTAGAACTTCCAGGAAAGAAGTCGGTATTTCAAAAAAGTGGCTCTGGGGTGAATTAACGGGGGTAGAAAAGATCACGGTTTTGGATGGGGGGAGATAAGAGATGGGGGTGAACAGGTGTTTTAAAGACCTGGAGGGAGGAGTGGGATTGAAGAGAGTGAGGGAGTTAGAACAAGTCAGACGAAACATGGTGGACAGGTTGGTGCTGTGAAGGACGAATTGATTATATTTTGGTGAAGGTCCGAATCCAGATATGGAGGTATGCGCTCTACCGAGTGCCGTTATAGTTTTATTTTACCTGGTTTTATGTGTCATTGTGGTGTCTAAATGAAAGAAAAGATTTGTTCAAATGGAGAATGTGTTCATGTTTTCCGGTTTAGCACACCTGTATTAAGCTGTGGATGAAAGAAAATGTTCTTTTTCAGGGAATCAGAGATGTTTCCGTCATCATCAATCGAAGACGTTGATGTGAACTCCTCACCTCCACACGATTCACCAAAGAAGGAGAAAAACACCCTGTGGAAGCGTGTGAAGTAAATAATTTCATTCACCCCCATCTGCACTTTTGAAAACTTGATTTTGGATATATCTACCTCAGGGAATGTACAATAAATTGACTTTTCAATCTCTTTCAACTTAGACACATCTTCGGAAGAGACAACAACAAGGAGCGTTGTGCGGACGTTTCACATTCCGTGTAAGTAAGAGAATCACCTTTCAGGATGTCATGACATTCATTGTGCTCGCAATAGAAATGGTATTCCTTTGAGGAAACTAATGTGAATCTTGTCGTGTTTCGATCACATTTTGATCCATAATTATTTTCTATATTATCGATTGGAGGTTTCACCGCTGTGGGATTTCTTTGACGTGCCTCCATCGAGTTGTTTACCTGGGGTGGGAATCTTGATCCAGATATAAAGGGTCATGCGGGTGTTTTGTATGAAGAGCGAGTTTATCATATGTATATATATACAGTCATGTGAAAAAGTAAGTACACCCCATGTAAAGTTTTGACTTTTACAACATATTTCAACATACGGCTATTTGATCTTCATTTCAACAATATTGATAAATAAAGGTGATATAATATCACAAATATCATGAAACATTTACATTTTGTAGTCCATTGTATAATTTAAATAAACATAAATGCAAATTTCGCATGTGGAAAAAGTAAGTACACCCCTACATTTATCACTACTTCAAATACCTAAAATTAGAATCAGGTGCACCAGCTCAGGTGCAAATGATTAGAACATCGTTGGAAAGGATCTTGGAGGAACCTGTCTTATTTAAACCTCAGACATTTCGTTTGGTTTGCTCTTTGTTGTTGAAGTGTGCGGCGTCACCATGGCTAGATCAAAAGAGCTCTCTGAGGCCTTCAGAAAGAAGGTTATAGATGCCTACCAGTCTGGGAAGGGATTTGAAAACATCTCCAAATAATTTGAAATCAATCAATCGACTGTCCGGAAGATCATCTTCAAGTGTAGAAGATCCAAACAACTGCCAACTTGATCAGGCCAGACCGCCCGAGCAAGTTCAGCCCGAGAGCAGACCGCAAGATGCTGAAAGAAGTCTCCAAGAACCCCAGAATGTCATCACGGGACCTACAGGTAGCGTTTGCCACGGTTGATGTCAAAGTGTACGAGTCTACCATTAGAAAGAGGCTGCACAAATTTGATCTACATGGGAGGTGTGCCAGGAGGAAACCTTTGCTGTCCAGAAAGAACATCAAGGCAAGACTAACGTTTGCCAATGAACACCCTGGCAAAGACCAGCACTTCTGGAACAATGTGCTCTGGACAGATGAGTCAAAGGTGGAGCTATTTGGCCACAGTACCAGAAGACATGTTTGGCGAAAACCAAAGACAGCATTTGACCACAAGAACCTGATACCAACTGTAAAGCATGGTGGTGGAAATATAATGGTTTGGGGCAGCTTTGCTGCATCAGGGCCTGGGCAGCTCACCATCATAGAATCCACTATGAATTCTTCATTGTACCAGAGGGTGCTTGAGGATAATGTGAGGCCATCTGTCGGAAAGTTGAAGCTCAACCGAAGGTGGACCTTGCAACATGACAATGACCCTAAACATACCAGTAAATACACCAAGGAATGGCTGAAAAGAAAGAAATGGAGGGTTCTGGAATGGTCAAGTCAAAGCCCGGATCTAAATCCCATTGAGATGTTGTGGGGGGATTTGAAACGAGCTGTGCATGCAAGAAACCCCTCAAACATTGCACAGCTGAAAGAATTCTGCATGGAGGAGAGGGCAAAAAGTTCTCCTCGTCGATGTCAGAGACTGGTAGACAGTTATAAGAAACGCCTAATTGAGGTTGTTTCTGCCAAAGGGGGCAATACCACCTATTAAAGCCAAGGGTTTACTTACTTTTTCCACATGCGAAATTTGCATTTATGTTTATTTAAATTATACAATGGACTACAAAATGTAAATGTTTCATGATATTTGTTATATTATATCACCTTTATCTCTCAATATTGTTGAAATGAAGATCAAATAGCTGTATGTTGAAATATGTTGAAAAAGTCCAAACCTTACATGGGGTGTACTTACTTTTTCACGTGACTGTATATAGGGTAGGTGGGGGTAATATGGACCCCCTAAGCCAAAGTCCCGATAGAGACTATACAAATGGATAAGGAATATTTCCAAATAATGGTTTATTTAGACAACCAGACAGACTACATCCCCGTGCAGTTTGGGTTGAATAAAATCAAAGACATATGATTGAGGGGACAAATAAAAATATGCCATCAGTGTCCATATTCCAAACAACGTGGGGAATATGGACGCCCCCTATGGGGTAATATGGACCTCGGGTCCATATTACCTAAATGTGGTAAGTCTAGTTTATTTTAGACAAATGTTCCCTGGGACAAATGTGACTTTCGGAATTTTCAGTGAACAACAACCTTAGCGACACTCGTCACAGACGAAAGCACCTGTACCCTCATTGTCAGTTTCGTTTTCATGGGCCCATTGCTTGCATTCACTGCATTGGATCCAAGAAAATTCAGGTGGATCAACAAATAACTCAGCAATATATGCAGGAGACATTACTCATGCAGTTTTCAGGACCTTTTCTGTGTTGCTTGGCAGACTTGGTAACCTGCTTTCGAACTGGAGGACCGCGCTTTGTTCGTGGTCTGTTGCCTTTTTTCGCTTTCAAATTAGTTGGGGATATAGGATTCTGCTTCTCGCGTGTTGGCCCTTTCTTCAATGCCCTTCTCTCTTGTTCTTGATGTTCCACGATCAAACGTCTTTTAGAAGGAGAGGATGTGATGATTACGCGTTTTCGGGGCGAGTTAAATCTCCAACAGTGCATAGTCACTGTCGGATTTTTATACAGAATCAAGTGTACATGTTATCGGCTGTTAACAAACAGCCGATACTTGACGGCTACTTGGACCATGCCTAGTTTTGCTTAGTCACATATTTCGGTGCAGAAAAATTTATTTGATTCAAATTTTCACAGTGAACATGCTGTTTTGTGGACTTATTCGATAAGCTTCCTGTGTGGGGAATATGGACATTGACCGTGGGGAATATGGACATGGGTCCATATTAGACACTACCAAAGGGTCCATATTCCCCACACCATGCCTCTCGATCATGTCAGCATGCCCAGTACATATGGGCTGGGATGGAGTTTTCTACACACAGTGGTGCTGTAGACAGCTCTCACGTGTACTCAGCCAGGGACACCACTCATCAAACAAGCTAGTGACTACATGTACATATGCCGGGACGAGGACTTAGAACTTGGGACTCAGAGAACTCAGAGGACTCAGGGTAAAGGAGCAATGGATATATTTATTAGAACTCGATTACACAAGCTTGCGGAGAAGCAAATGCTGCTAGATACTCACACAAAGTGACCAACATCACAACAAGATGCTCTGAAGTATTTCAATAAGAACTTGCTTTATATAAGGAATATCGGGGTTGGGTTTAGCTCACAAGATACAGAGACAGGATGGGCTCATTGGACCTCCCACCATAGTCCCATCCTGTTGTTCAGTTAATTAAAGGAAGTAAAGGAAGTTCATCCAAGGCCCTTTATGGGTAAACTCAGATAAGGGAAAGACCAGTCATATGTGGCAACATGTTTACAACTTTCTGTATAGAAACTTGGGTTTGGGAAAGTACAAAGGGAGGGGATACTCATAAATGTGTCAACCCACAGGATATTGGCAAAGTTATGAAGCAGGCAGAAAGATAACAGCTGTAGGACAAGGCCAGGAAGGGAAACAAGAGATTGTACCCACACAGGCCAAGAGCTCACAGGAACAAAACTCCTTATTAGGATATTACACATCCTCAATGCACAAGAAAGAACTAAGTATTATAAAAGAGTACAGAAATCAGTCAAAGCAAAACATATAATTGGTTACACTTGGTAAGTGGTAAAGCAGCAAGGATCAACAAAGGGGGAGGGGCATTACAGCTCCCAGCATACCGCCCTTTTGGATCTAAGATACAAAGTTATCTACGAGCCAATCAAAGGCCTTTATTTCAATCAAAGCAGCAAACAAATCGAAGCAGAAAAGTCCTTCAACATATCACGCGAAGGCAGCCCGGCGAGCATGTCCCGTACGCAAAGCACCACACAGCACCGGCAGGATGATTCGCGTCTGTATGTGAATATGCAATGTAAGGCCGTAAAAGCAGGGTGATCAAATGGCATGACAAAAATCCCCCAAGAGAGGTGAGACAGACAGTGTAAAATGTTCACTAAACATACCACACGAATGCAACCCAGTGAGCATGTCTCGCACCCCAGGCACCACACCGTACTCAGCGGAATCCGCGGGTATGTGGGTGTAAGTGGGTGTATGTGGTTGTATGATGTAAGTCGGGTGTAGATGGGTGTATGAGGTGAGGCCGTAGAGGCATGAAGATCGAATAGCGCGTTGAATCCCCAACGAAGACCTCTGGTTCCACCGGGGTCCACACCCAGGGAGATCTCCGACCCACCCTTTGGCCTCAGAGGTGCAGCCGGACTCCCCCCTGACTGGAGCTCGCCCAGGCTTCCCCAGGTGAAATCCTTGGAGATCTTCAGCGCTCAATCGATATTCATGTTCATGAGGTCTCTTACATGCTGTGGATCTGGGGAAGACACAACATCGTCAGTATCAGGTGGCTCAAACTTATGGCCATAAAACAAAGCATAACGATCCAAAGGAGGGAGAGCAACTTCCTTTGGGTCAAAGTCGAGGTCGTCCGAGGCGATGCTGCTTCCACCGCCGTTACCCTTGGACGAATCATCGAGACAGTCGGAGTCGGAACTTAGAGCATCTCCAAGGTAAAGCTTCTCACCCTCCGGGCTTGGGTCTGCAGTCGGGTCCAGATCCAGGCCAGGGTCAGTGACGGTTGATTCACTGTGAGCTGGTGAGCTCGGGAAACATAGAGAGGCAAAGCCTGCATTGAAACATAAACATCAGTCGGGGATCTTGGCAAGTGGCCCACTTCATCAACAGTAACTTCGCTCTCAGGTGGCGTAGGCCTGCGGCGTCGGTGGCCAGCAACAGTCATAGCCTTACACATTGAGAAGAAACGAGCAGAGTCCCTCAGGAACTCGTTGGCATCAGCATGCGACATGTTGGGGTCCAGAGTAATCGGCCTCCTGGCAGCCTGAAAGGCTCTGAGGTCCTCAATTGTGTAATCGACATCATTATCAGTAATATCAACAAAGGAAGAACAATCTTCGGAAGCGGAGATCTCATTGTCGCGGCCCAGAGACTCGTTCGGGTCGTTGTTCCAGGATCCGCGATCTGCAGTCACTTTGGCGGCCGGTGTGTCATCGGAGCCCGCAGCCAGCTTATCGATCAACACCATGGCCTTTTCTGTTGTCGTCTTCAGTGTCCATCCTGTGGTAAACTTTCTCACACACGCAAGGACTAAAGCCTTGATTATTACACAACAGATTACGATTCCAAGGACTATTGCCAGGGCGGTCAATATCCACTTTACTATCGTACCTGTCCATCCTTTAAACCAGTCAGTAAGCCATTGGTGGGAGGCTTCCCGATCCATTCGATCCCTTGTCAATATATGAGCACTCTCTCTTAACCTTATAATAGCAGCACTGACTCCTTGTGAAGGGTCAGGAATAAAAGTACAACATTTACCCTCAATTATCCCACATACCCCTCCTCGTTCTGCCAATAGCATATCTAACGCAACCCTATTTTGCATAACCATTGTACGCAGGTGGACAACCGTGTCCAACATTTCATCGTGTGCTGTAGCGGTGTCGTTGGCCACCTTTTCTAAAATTAACGCAATCTTGTCAATGCGGTAACTACTCATGGTCGTCCCAGCCCATGGGAAGAAGAAACCAACGGCTTTCTCCCAATCGGCGCCGTGTAAGGTGGTGGTGCCGTCGTCGTGCCAATAGGTGCTTCGTGGTGTCCTTATGAGTGCTGGGGTATTATATAAGTGTTGTCGCATTTCCATTTCTGGGAAAACTGATCCTAAATAGCAAGTTCCTCCCCAATTATCAGGTAAATACGGGTAAGCTTTGTTTCCGCATACAAACATGGTCCCGTGCGGAGCCACTAAATGGGTAGTCATGCAAGCGCGAAGGCCTGGGGTAGTGTTTGTCCCGTTTTCCCCTTCCCATGCCAACTGAAGGTGTGTGAGGTTATGTAAGGGCGAACTTGTAACATTCACTAGCAGCGTGTGTT
The DNA here is from genome assembly GCF_964187855.1 of Myxine glutinosa. Classification (NCBI taxonomy): domain Eukaryota; kingdom Metazoa; phylum Chordata; class Myxini; order Myxiniformes; family Myxinidae; genus Myxine; species Myxine glutinosa. Next base: position 77,311,553 of record NC_136265.1, on the reverse strand, counting down.
TCCCTCTCCTAAAGTCCGCGGGAAGGGTATCACTACACACGGATTTGCCTACCATTACTTGGCCCTTTCCTTCTAAGCAGAGGGCCCCCCTTGCCGGCTTGACCCAAACCGGTGCCGGACGTTCCTCAAAGTGTCGAGGCTGGATGGGGGGAGAGTACTGGAAAACTCGTTTACACGCGGTTCCATCAGAACCTTGGCTTGTCAGAGTCGTACTAATGCATTTGGTGTCTAGTGGCTTCGAGCACAAATCATTGAGTGATAGGGGTAACACTACCATTGGTATGCCTGCCGTGCTAGTGCGGGGGAGGTGCATACACATCCAACACTGTGTCCTATTCTGTATTGTGGCCATGTGCCGTGCGACCTTCCAGTATGTGTTCTCCTGTGGCTTCCTTCTTACTTCCTGGGCAGGCGGGGTTTTAATAACGTAGGTGGCACAACTAGGCCGAAGGTAGGGTTCAGTTCCATTTGGGATTAGCGTGCGAGGGGGCCATATTCCACATTCGAGTATCATTGTTGTATCCGGGCCAATGGGGGTATAATGCAATAAGAGGGTAGTGTTCTCAATGCCCTTGCCCCATTGGTATCCGAGGGTCCGTCGACCGCTTATGTTCCCTGTGTATGTTCCATTTTTCACTTGCCTGACCTTAGTCAGGACTAAGCGTGGTCTTGTCATGTGTGCCTGTGGTGTCTTATTGTGTACTACTATAGCTTCCCCCCATCTTACAGATAGCCATTTAAAGTTTGTTTCCAAGTTACAGCAATTCACCGCTATTTGGTCTCCCCAGCGAGCCGTTATATACTTGACGGGGTGGAGGGGAAATGTTGCGTAGTTGTCGGGTCCTGGGTATTTGGGGAGATCCTTTCTCGATAGCTTAAAACGCAAGAGCCTATCCTTGGCAGGAGGTTTTCGGCAGTTACCCAGAATTCCCATCACTGCGAACATCATCACCGCCCTTAGGAGACTGTAGTGCCCTAGACGGTGCATTGCCTTCAGCGGTGTCGGGTGCGGTGTCTTGTGTGGCTTGTGGTGCAGGAATGGACAACTTACAGTGAGTGGCGTGGATCCACGAAGGTTTACCCTCGCAGAAGACTGCCGTCGGTGTGACCAGTAGCACCTGGAATGGTCCCTTCCACCGTGGCTCCAAGGCAGCCTTGCGGGTGAAGTGCTTTACGAGCACCCAGTCGCCGGCCTGGAAGTTGTGGATGGCGTGGCCTATTGGTTCAGGCAGCGCCTCTCGTACTCGAGCATGGATGCTGCGTGCCACATTGGACAAGCCTATACAAAATCTCAAAAGCATGTCATCCATTACTGGCAAAGCAAGGGTGGACATGTCCGTTGGTGCTGACACGGGCAAGCTCATAGGGCGTCCCATTAATATTTCGTGGGGAGAAAGGCCCGTCATGCGACCCGGGGTGGAACGGATGCTCATCAATGCAAGCGGGAGAGCCTCCGGCCACCTCAAGCCCGTGTCTGCGCAAACTTTCGCTAGTTTGTTCTTTAAAGTCTTATTCGTTCGTTCCACAAGTCCCGACGACTGTGGGTGGTAAACGCAATGGAAGGACTGTTTGACGCCCAATGCCTTCAAAATGCCCTTGACCACCTGCGCTGTGAAATGGCCCCCTTGATCTGACGAAATTATCTGGGGGATGCCAAATCGGCACATAAAATCCCGCACGAGGCGCTTCACCACTGTCGGGGCATCGGACTTGACGCATGGGTACGCTTCGACCCATTTGGTGAACGTATCTACGATTACCAACACATAGCGAAACGACATGCTTGGTTCCAATTCTGTAAAATCGAACTCGATAGTTGCGAACGGCCCACTTGGCGGGGGCCGTCCCCCGTCATGTGCATGTCTCGGTGGCGCCCCTCTATTGTGTTGCTGGCAAACCACACACGATCGACACACTTCGGACACTACACGTGCCAGTCCTGGCGCTGCCCAAGTGTAGTCTATCTGACCCATCACCCCCCTCTGGCACACATGACCATTTTGATGTGCCATGCGTGCCAGCCAAGGCAGTAGGGCCTGAGGTGCTATAGGTTTCTCATCAAGGGTCCACATTTCCCCTGGCCCAGGGCGTATCGCGCCTCGTTTGAGCCAGACTTCGTGTTCCGCCGTCGGTGCAGCGTTTTGCAAATTTATGATATCGTCCTTAGTTGGTGTGGCGGGTGGTCCCACAGTCGGTATGTCAACAATCTGTGCGGATGTCTTCTGTGCTCGTGTCACCATTGGCATGTTGCGTTCTACCTGTTGGTTGGCGGCCCTTCCTGCCGCCTCGTCCGCCCTTGCATTGCCCCGGGCAACGTCAGTGTCCGCCCTTTGGTGGCCACGACATTTAATTACCGCAATAGCGCGGGGAAGTAAAATGCTTCGGAGGAGCCCTTCTACTAACGCGCCATTTTTTATCACTGACCCGGCAGATGTGAGAAAACCTCGCATCTTCCAAATGGCTCCTTTATCGTGGACTACGCCGTGCGCGTAGGCCGAATCTGTGTAAATGTTGACGGCAAGGCCTTCCGCCAAGCTGCACGCTCTGGTCAGGGCGCACAGCTCCGCCTGCTGTGCGGAGAATGTAGGTGGAAGACGCCCACTTTCTACCATTTCGCTATCCGAGCACACGGCGTACCCGGACAACAGGGATCCGTCCCATGCGCGCCTAGCTGATCCATCGACATAATATGTACAGTCGGGGTATTCTAAGGGATGGTCCTTTAAATCCGATCGCACTGTGGAGACTAGCTGCACGACGTCGGTGCACACATGGGGTTCGCCCTCCTCGGGGGTGGGCATCAATGAGGCTGGATTGAGTGTCGTGCAACGCTCGATCGTGATGTTGGCTGCAGTGATCAGTGCGGATTCGTATTGCATTAATCTAGTGTTAGACAAATGCTGTGTGCTTCGCTGTAACAACAGTGAAGTGACGCAATGTGGTACCCGTAACGTTACTGGGTGTCCCATAACGATGTCCGCTGTCCTTTCTACTGCGTACCGGGCCGCCGCCACGGCTTGCAGGCACACCGGAAACCCTCGTTCGACCGGGTCTAGCTTCTTACTAAAGTAGGCTACCGGACGCTCCTTATCCCCGTGGGTCTGTGTCAAAACTGACTGGGCGAAGCCTCTCACGGCGTGAGTGTAAAGGGTAAATGGTTTCGCGTAATCCGGAAGTCCTAATGACGGTGCCGTGACCAACGCCCGCTTCAGCCCGTCAAAACATCGCTTCAATTCATCCGTCCATACCAAATAATCCAGGGCGGTTGCTTTGGTCGCCTCATACAGTGGCTTAGCTAGCAGCGCAAAATCAAGTATCCAAGTGCGGCAGTATCCCGTCATACCTAGAAAGCGCAGCATTTCTCGTTGCGTGCGAGGGCGAGGCAACGTCGTGATAGCGGTCACCCGTGCAGCATCCAATTCTCGTTTCCCGTGCGAGATGGCGTGTCCCAAGTAAGTTACAACTTTCCGCACAAATTGAAGTTTTGGTCTGCCTACTTTGTGGCCTTTGGCCGCCAAGGCCTTTAATAGGGCCATGGAATCTATTTCGCACGCCTCCTTAGAAGGGGAGCAAATCAGCAAATCGTCAACGTATTGCAACAACACTGACCCTCCCGTCAATTCCACATCCGCCAGGTCGCGGTGCAGCGCCCGGGAAAACAGGGTGGGGCTATCTGAAAACCCTTGAGGTAGTACTGTCCAAGTATACTGGCGCCCCCTATGGGTGAAAGCGAATAAGTATTGTGACTCAGCCGCGATGGGCACAGAGAAAAACGCAGAACAAAGGTCGATAACTGTGAAGTATGATGCGTCCGGTGGGATTGACATCATGAGGGTTTCTCCATTTGGAACTAGAGGGTGTATGCCTTGTATTACCTTGTTCACCTCCCTCAAATCCTGTACAAACCTCCATTTGTCCTTCGTCGGCTTTTTTACTGGCAAAATTGGTGTATTACATGGGCTGTTAGTTTCCACGATAATTTTCTGTTCCACTAGGGATTGAATTACTGGTGCTATGCCTACGTCAGCCTCAGGTCGTAGCTTATACTGTTTTACGTTTGGCAAGCGCATCCCTGGCTGCACTGATATCACTAGAGGTTCGGCGTCTCGCATTCGCCCAACCTCACCGTCTGTCTGAGGCCATAAGTTGTCTGGCAACTCCGCTAGGAGGTAATCTGAATCACCCGGGTCCGTTAGCACTGCCCTCACGGGATAGGTGCCTTTGGGGGGCAACTCTGCCTCTTCGAACACTCCGTCCCTCCGTTCTGCCTTAATGTCAATTGAGAACCCTTCACCGTTTTCGAGCCGTTTCAAAGTCCAGCGGCCCCTCTTACACCGATAACCATGTAAGGGAACTTCTCGTAACCGCCCTACCATCCAACCTACACTTTCCGGCGGCCACCCTTTGGCAGTAGTGAGGGTAACATGGGCGACCGCTCCTTCGGGGTATTGGGTCAGCGCATGCTGACTCGGGGTTAGGACTACCTCAATTCCTATTCCCTCACGCCCGATCCATACCCGTGACAAGTGTAGAGGCGTCCATTTGCCCAGCTTCTCCTTAACCCTTTCCCGATAGTTCTCGTCCTCACCCGTTGCATCATAGTACGCAGTGCAATGGGGTGGATTATCCTTTAAGTCCTTTATCGAAATTTGGTGCAGTTGCATCCAATCTCGCAGCTCTGAACTGTCCAAACACACATTATCTATGATATATGTCCAAGCAGATAGAGCCCCTGGATCCAAGTGCCACCAATACACGGTGGGGCCGGGACGAGCCAGAGCCGCCATCAACAAGTCGCGTTTAGACTCTGCGACATCTACGAAAACTCCCTCCTCTGTACATGAGATTTGACAGCCCAACCGGCACAGTAAGTCCCGTCCCAACAGATTTGTCGGGGCGGTAGTGGTCATCAAAAAAGCGTGTTTAGCCTCCAGCGGGCCGCATGTTACTCGCACTTCCTCCGAAATAGGAAGCGCTTGGGGTAAGCCTGAAACGCCCAGTATTTGAACGTTCCTGGCCGTGGGGCGCAAAGATGGCAATTGCCCCTCGTTAATTGTGCTGCGAGTCGCACCTGTATCGACGAGAAATTCTAATTGTTTTCCCTCCACGTCCAACGTCAAGGTCGGTTCTTCTGTCGGTGTCATGGTCAAGAGAGGGCACTCCTTGGGCGACTCGCCGGCGTCCCGTCAATAGGCCCCTCTATTGTACTGCGGTGGACTATTGTACTGGGGTGGAAACCCCTTGCGAGCACTTGGGCAATCACGTCTCCAGTGTCCCATTTGCTTGCAATAATGGCACGGCTCCTGGGGGACCGACGGTGCGGAGGGCATAGGTCGTCCTACTACCGCGCCCCTTCCTCCCAGCCGGCGTTCTGGCGGCCCCCACTGTGACTGGTTTACTGGTTGCCACTGCGGCGGACCCCGAGGCTGGGCCCAGGTTCCCCTCGGTCCATTTTGCATCCCACTATTGGGGGGTGGCCCAGGGGTTTGGAGAAGGGGTCTTGGTGGGTACCAGGTTTGGGGAGGGGGCCCTTGTACAGTCCAAGTTTGAGGGTTTTGAGGAGGAGGGGGAAGAGGGGGTGGTATTGTCCATTGTTGTTTTATCTCATCCATATTAATTATTCCAAAGTCTTCATCCGTACAACCATCGCAGTGGCGGGTTTCGTGGTGGATCCACTCTCCGTTAGGGAATTGGCCCTTATAGAAAGACGGACATCCCCTCCCTGGGTCCTCGTTATAACCCCGGACCGGCCCCCACTTCTGGCACTGTTCGCGTATGTGGCTCTGACTCTGATCTCCTTTTGTATTTTGATTAAATTGAGCCCGTTTCTCCTGAACAAACATTTGCAATATTTCTTCCTTAATATCCTTTTTCTCCTCTAAGGAGGAGCCTGGGCATTGTTCCAGCTTGTCGCATAATTCGTTGGTTGTCATTCCCTTCCAGCCAAAGAGGACGGACTGTACCTGTTTCTTTAATATCGGCCGAAGCCCTTCGATTAAATATTGATTTACCAATGGTTGGGGTAGCCCTCCCAGCTGCATCGGACCCAGTCCTCCCCAGCGAGCGATGGCCTTTTCTAGCCTTTCCCGGTAATCTCCAATTTGTTCGCCTGGTTTTTGTTTTATGGCCCCGATTTTTCCCCAATCGGGACCCCCTGCTGGCAACAGTGCCTCCCCAATCGCATCCAGCAGCCGGACCTTCAGTGCCTCCCATTGTGCTAGTGTTATCTGGCCCGCTCCTGCCGCCCTCGGGTTGACCGGTGGCCAGTGTGCTCTGACTCTAGCCTTTTCCCATACTTTGGGTGGGAGCACGGATGCTCCCATGTGAGTTATGTCTCGGTAGTCGCACTCGCCAGCTAAAAACCAATTTGACATAGTTGGCACTATCTGCCGTGGGTCCTCGATAAGCAAATGTTGAACCCTTTCCCGCATTACCGTTAAAGAGGACTCTTTCCATTGTACCCTTTCTCGAACCCCCTGACCTTGAGCATTGACTCCAATAATTTGTACGGGGCACAATTTTCCTCCCTTTATTTCCTGACATTCCGATGGGGCGGTTGGTGAGGTCTCTATCCCAGTGCAACCTAGCAGCGAGGGGTGTAGCCCATCCTGACCTATCGGTGGTGGGAACCCTGCTATGTCGGTCCCGTTATCTATCCCGTTAGCCCCGAGCTGTGCAAACAGGTTTCCCTGACCTGAATGGTTCTGGGGGGTAACGGCCATCATGCCGTGGGGTATCGGCCCCCTGGGTAACTGGGGCACGATGGTAGCGGGGTTGTAGGGAGGTGGTGGCGGGAGCGCAGAAAGGATAGGTGGTGCCTGGAACCCCGGGACAGGGCCCAGGTCTGGGGCTGGGGAGGGCAGATGGGTCACTACCTCCCCTCCCGCGGGGTCTGGGTTTTCAACGAGCGGCATCAGTCGCGCGTTGGCCTGTCTCTCTATTTCCTTAATCGCTTCATCCTGCACCTTGTTCGCCTGTTTCCTCAGACCCTTGAGTTTTGTTACCTCACCAGCCAAGCTGGCCTGTTTCGATTTAGCGTGTCGCTTCATCGCTTCTTCCTTCCACCAGCCAAAGACTTTCCAATAGTCAGGCGGGAAGTGCTTCGTGGTCTGTTCAAACTTTTCTAATGCCTCATACAACACATCCAATTTTTCCAACGCAAAAGACCCTTCGTCGGGCCACGGTTCACCTAAGTCTTTAGTCAGCGCAACCCATGACTTCCCTGGTCTCGCAGCAGCATAGCCATACCTCCGAAACATAAAAAATGCTGGGGTATTTCTAAGCGGTTCACCTGCCTTTACAGTCTTATTACCCATTCTGTTACCCATCCTATGAAAATTTAGTTTACCGACGTAGCCTTATACCCGTGAGGATCGCCCGCCTCGCGTGGTACGGCCGTCTACCTAATTCTTGAGAGGCGCGCAGCCTTGTACTCATGAGGATCGCCCGCCTCGCGGTACAGCCGTCTACCTACCTACTCCGTAGCCTTATATCCGTGAGGTTCGCCCGCCTCGCGTGATATGGCTGTCTATCCTTTCAATCTTACTTAAAATTCCGACGTCTCCCGGGTAGGCCTCGGATCGGGACGCCGCCCTTATCTTTACCCTTACAACCCAGAGATCTATCACCCCTTACCCTTTGGTACCCAACGTGGGGCACTATCCTCTTACGTAACGTTACCCTGACGAGTCCATAAACAGTCAGTTGCTCCGGGACCCAAGCGGTCCGTAATTAAATTTAGGTTCGTGGAACAGGTATGAACAGGGAACGGAACGGACGGCACCCGAGCAAGAGAGTGGTGTACAATTTGGGCTGACCCCCAGGCTATAAAAGAAAAACAAAAGAAAACCACTGCTCACCTGACCCGGATCAATTGCCAGCGCTGGTCTCACCACTCACTTGCCTGGGACCGCGTCCCGGACTGCTCGACTGATCCCACCGCTGCCACCATTTGCCGGGACGAGGACTTAGAACTTGGGACTCAGAGAACTCAGAGGACTCAGGGTAAAGGAGCAACGGATATATTTATTAGAACTCGATTACACAAGCTTGCGGAGAAGCAAATGCTGCTAGATACTCACACAAAGTGACCAACATCACAACAAGATGCTCTGAAGTATTTCAATAAGAACTTGCTTTATATAAGGAATATCGGGGTTGGGTTTAGCTCACAAGATACAGAGACAGGATGGGCTCATTGGACCTCCCACCATAGTCCCATCCTGTTGTTCAGTTAATTAAAGGAAGTAAAGGAAGTTCATCCAAGGCCCTTTATGGGTAAACTCAGATAAGGGAAAGACCAGTCATATGTGGCAACATGTTTACAACTTTCTGTATAGAAACTTGGGTTTGGGAAAGTACAAAGGGAGGGGATACTCATAAATGTGTCAACCCACAGGATATTGGCAAAGTTATGAAGCAGGCAGAAAGATAACAGCTGTAGGACAAGGCCAGGAAGGGAAACAAGAGATTGTACCCACACAGGCCAAGAGCTCACAGGAACAAAACTCCTTATTAGGATATTACACATCCTCAATGCACAAGAAAGAACTAAGTATTATAAAAGAGTACAGAAATCAGTCAAAGCAAAACATATAATTGGTTACACTTGGTAAGTGGTAAAGCAGCAAGGATCAACAAAGGGGGAGGGGCATTACAGCTCCCAGCACATACACAGTACTGCATGCTTATGAATTGTAAAATTTGAGATGAAAACTTTTGGAAGTTTGCACTTACCATCATTAAAGAGTTTGAATCAACTGCAGTTGGTCACTTGCTGGTCGGCCATACTTGTTTATCCCGTGATATGGAGACGAGGGTTGATGCAGTGCATCATGGGAAATTCAGTGGGGTCCATATTCCCCTGGGGTCCATATTACCGCCACCATCACAGATGTACATCAGGAAGAAGATAATTGTTTTTTGGTCATTTATTGTTGCATATCTTTTCTACCTGTCCCTGCTTGTATAATAATCATAAAAGTAGGACCGTGGGTCCTGAAGCTCACCTGGATCACGAGCTACAATCACTCAAACCCCCCACAGACCCTCTCAGACAATGATGTTTTAAACAATGGTGTCTCATACAATGATGAATGTCTCATGATGAATGATGATGTCTCATGTCTCATGTCTCATGATCAATGATGAATGATGTCTCAGACAATGATGAATGATGAATCAGACAAACAATGGTGTCTCAGACAATGATGTTTTAAAAATGAGCAAAGTGACCATTAAAAGGATCATCAAATATCCAAAGATTGGGGCTGATATGTATCCCAAGCCATATGAAGATCACGGTCCGTATCAGCCTCAGCGAACCAGGCAGGGCTCTGTCGTCTATACACCGCCCAAATAACTGGCATTCCCTCAAGCAGGGCTTTTACCGTGGACCTTATGTGGGTCAATACTATTATTTCCGACTATTTTGTCTAAAAAAAACTCGAACAAGGACCATAAAACCCAACTCCACCGGGTTTCCGCGTATCTCACGGGATTATCAGTTGGACAGGTGACTGTGGTGGCCCATGACATGTAAGAGCTGTTTTTTTTAACATGATTTATGTGAAATCCATGACAGCATGATAGAGGAAGGGAAAAGCGTTAAATATTCTGCTCTTTCGAGGAGGTTATGAAGAAATGTGTTATAATCGAAGTGTGGAATGCCCTTATGCTTTTATGAGCGTGAGGAGGGGAGGACTGAGTTGTGGCTGTGAAGGAGGAGGAGGTACAGGTACATCCCCGACATCGAAAGCGCATTCACTCGTCTCGACCAAATTACTTTTGTACATTTTACTCCTTTTCCTGATCATGTTTTATATTCTGTGGCGTGTTGTGTTGGGGACATTGCAGCGTCAGTTGTGAAAAGAAAAGATTTGTTGAAATTGAGAATGTATTTATGTTATTTGGTATAACAAACTTGCAACAACTTGTGGATGTTATTTTACCAGGAAAACAAACAAGAACAAGTCTCCTGGTTCTCAAGCGATGTGCGCGAACCCGTCACGTGGACGAAGTTATGAAAACGCGTTGTTCATGGAGGGTCCACCGCACGATTCACCACAGAGGAAGAAGAAAACCACGCCGTGGAAGCGTGTGAAGTAAATAAATTCATTCACCCCCCATCTGTACTTTTGAAAACTTGATTTTGGATATATCTACCTCAGGGAATGTACAATAAATTGACTTTTCAATCTTTTTCAACTTAGGCGCATCCTCGGAGGAACTGCGAAGAAGAAGAAGCGACGTTACATGTTTACATGTGGCGACATTCCACATATGTAAGTAAAAGAAGAATCCCTTTTCAGGATGTCATGACAAGATTTGTGGTAACGATATAATGGCATTCCTCAAAGGGAATGGAAGCTGATCTTGTCATATCTTATGGCATCTTCCATCTTCTTCAAAGTCAGCTTCCATCACCTTTGTCAGACAATCTTGCTGCTTATATTTGGAGCTTTCAAAAATCTCTTTTCCTTCCCTGCAAAGCTGCGTTGGGTGCTTTGGGATGAACCTCTGCTTAAAATAAATGAACTTAAACATTTTCTTACTCAGATTTACTCCAACTCAGAAATTGTTTAAACTTTTTAAATAAGAAAACGATGATTTCCAATACCGGATACCACCTTGTGGTGCTGGTTTCGATCACACATCCGGTTAGTTCTTCGGCTTCTGAAAGTTTGGATACACAACTTCCACTGCGCTTCCCTCATCCACGTATTCTTTAACTTTCAAACTCAGTGTACACAGACGTGGCGGATTCCTGAAAGTGAGGATTTGAATTTCCCATTTTGATGACATGTTGGGCTGTTTCCACTCCCTATTTGACCGCTTTTCCTCTTGAGGCTCAGCCATCATCATTTCATGGGAGCTGCTGGTTTGCATCATTGCTGGAAGCGTGGATGTGCCGCTGGTGCAATGTCCTCTGCTGGTCAGGGTAGGAATTTGTTCAGGGAGTCTGCGATAGCTCACCTACTTTTCTCAAAGGAGCAAACTGCCATCTGAAGGAGAGCACACACATTGATGAATTGCCCTACCTGTGAAACACCAGGATGACATTTTATAGCTGGGTCTGGATTCAAACCCTGGCTAGACTGATTGGAGGCGAGTGTGGAAGATTGGGAAACCAAGGGGAAACAAAATTGTGGTTTTTGTGAACTTCACACCCTCTTCACCACGTCACATTTCTTCTCTTCATTGCCAACTGTGGGTGAAGGTACTTAGAAGGGAGCAGTCCAGTCTTGTTTGCTCTCTCAATGCAGAAAATAAATAAAAAACTGATGCAGTCCGACCCATTGCATTTTTATTTTTACATTGTTTCTTTTTGTAACTTTTTTTAACTTCAGCTTCACAAAATCTTTCTCATTTTTACAGGAATGATGTGTCTGAAATGTCAATACAACCGGTTGAGAAACAGCAGCGATCTGGTGAGTGTTGAAAATAAATATTTCCTTCTAATAAATTAGTTATCTCGGTTGCAAGTATTTTGCATGCATTTGGATGTTTAAGCACCTTTTGGAGGAGAGACATGGAAATGGTTGCTGTTACCTCCGCCACTGAAGGTAGATGGAGTCGGTGGAAGACAGAAAGACCACAAACCTGCCTGCGGTGAGAGAGAGAGAAAGGCCCTCAGAATCAGCTTCATCATGGGAGATTCCAATGATTCTGAAAGCTTTTGTTTCAACAGCGTGAAGCCGAGCGAGGTGTGAGGCAGGAGCACCAGCCCAGAGGGGAGAGCAGTATTCCATTGAGCTGGGGATGAAAACTTTGTATGTGGTGAGGAGCTCAGGTGTGCCAAGAAAAGACTGCACAATGGAGGATGCCCAGTCGGCGACTTGCTTTGGAGGCCAGCTTCGAAATGTGCTTTTGGCAGAAGTCCTTGATCAAAAGAGAAGCTGACGATAACAGAGACAGGGTGAGATAGAGCTTCCAGAGCTCTATATAGAGAAAGCAGAGCAGGATTTTAGGAGCCGTGGGCCGATGCCGCCCGGTCCAGTTGCAGAACCAGTCGAGGTTTGGCAGAAACTTCTTCACCTTGTCAGGAGAGAAGGACACAGAGTCCAGGAGCAGCTGGTTTGACTGGGTAAGTGGGTACAGAGAGCGATGGGTTTGACCAGACACCACCAGGATTTGGAGGAGGGAGACAGGTTTGAGAGTTCAGTCTTGAGAGTGGAGAGATATTGTTTCCTCGCTCTCCTGAGGGTAGACATACACTTGATCTGAGCTTTGTGGAAGGAACGGAGATTGCCTTCCGTTGGATTTGACTTCCATGAGGAGAAGGCAAGTTGTTTCTGGGCAACTGCCTCACCACAAGTTTCAGTGTACCATGGACGGGAGGAAGGGTACGACAAGGGAAGACGAGATGGGATGAATCTGTGCATGAGAGAGAGCAAA